>NC_069711.1:31777096-32054596 GCF_027358585.1 Pangasianodon hypophthalmus | reverse complement strand
CCTCTGCCGTGCTCAAACTTAGGCAAAACTCCTGTCTGGTGAGCAGAATAATGGCCTTGCCTTTGCTGAGAAGCTTAAACGTGATGCTCCTTTCAAATTTGGCCAAAGCAACGTACCAAACAAGACAGTGCTCCTCTAAATGGGACTGTCTCCTTTTTTGTTTTGTGTTAGGATTTTTGCTTTAGCACTATTTAAGCCATTTATGTACAGTGTATTTAGTTTAGTTTAGTAATTCTGCTTGTATTATAGTGTTTTTGTGTATATAGAGTCTATTTGATTTTGTTACCTCATATTAGAATAGTTTTTAATCTATCTTGTTCTTGTGTGCATACTCTTTCTGTACTGTACCCCTGCTGTTGCTAAATGCAATTTCCCCACTGCGGGACAAATAAAGGAATATCTTACTCTTACTCTTACTCTTATATGCTGTTTACCTTGGCCGCTTGCTCATGAATGTAACTCAGAGGGGTGCTGATGCTATTTTGACGTATCTGCAATAACAGTGTAGTGCATGTCCAGTATCACGGTACACTGTTTCCATATGGCTTCTAATCTTATTTATAATCGTATATAATCTTTTCACTGTAATAAACAACCTTCTGCTAGACTGCAGCACTTTCTCTGCTTTTCACTCTTTTTAGGTATATAAAGGTGGGGGATAAGGAGTGTGTTTTCCACCCTAAGTTCCGGCTCATTCTACATACGAAAATGGCCAACCCACACTATAAGCCTGAGATCCAGGCTCAGACCACGCTTATTAACTTCACTGTGACTCGGGACGGCCTGGAGGACCAGCTCCTCGCTGAGGTCGTCAACCTGGAGAGACCTGACCTCGAGCACCTCAAGGTGTGTGTGTAGTGTGTGTGGGTGAATGTGAGATAGTGGATGCATGTTTAGATGTTTTCTCAAGCAGGTGAATAACCACTTGTGAATGTATGTGTGAGTGTTTGTGTGTGTCTTGTGTGTGCAGTCCGATTTGACAAAGCAGCAGAACACATTTAAAATCGAGCTGAAGCAGCTGGAGGACGAGCTGCTGACTCGACTCTCGGCCGCTGAAAGTAACTTCCTGGGTGACAACATGCTGGTGGAGAAACTGGAAAGCACCAAACACACGGCAGCTGAGATCGAGATGAAGGTGATTGTAATAATTAACTCTTGTTCAGTGCAACACAGTTCAGTGTATTTAAAAATGATATAAAGTATTTTTTTGGTACTTTATTGTGTATTGTGCTGATTTGTGAAGTTATCCCAAGAACACTGGGCGCAACAAGGGATACAGTCGCACACTTATTCACACCTAGGGGCAATGAGTCGTCATTGCTTACAAAATGTTATCAAATTAAAAAGGATTATAACTCCAGTAATACATTTTTTGTTCAGCTTGAATTGTTTAAAATCTGTTCATGCAAATTGTGCTTTGACGCTCATTTAGAAAGTGACACCCTTCATCTATCAACATCTTCAGCCTCTTAGTAGTAGCAGCTCCTTTGCTTTAATGTTTCTGAGTTATACATGTGTTTAGTGCTCTGCTGTATGTGGTGGCTTGGTGTGCTCCATTTTGTGTGTGTGTGTGTGCGTGTGTGTGCGTGCGTGTGCATTGCGCAGGTATTAGAGGCGAAGGTCAATGAGGTGAAGATAAATGAAGCTCGTGAGCACTACAGGCCCGTGGCAGTACGATCATCTCTCCTCTACTTTATCATCAATGACCTCAACAAGATCAACCCCATGTATCAGTTCTCGCTCAAGGTCTGTAGGGGGTGTGTGTGTGTGTGTGTGTGTGTGTGTGTGTGTGTGTCTGTGTGTGTCGGGCTTTATTGCAAAGAGTAAACATAGAATTATCCTATTTTACGCTCTATTAAAGAAAACATTCAGTGAAAAAAATAAAATTCACACTAATTGTACTTGAGCTGTATGAACGGACATTTTGTCTGATGTTTACTTATTTTGTATTATTATTTTTTGCCGAATGTAGCTAAATAAAATATTTATCTCAGCCAAACATTTTCCATATATACATGCTCAAATGTTTATAATTATATAAATTGTATTAAATTTTGTTTTTAAATAAACAATATGGTAAAATAGCAAGGATAGCCTGTATTTACAAATTTAAGTTCAAAGTGGAAATATCACTCATATTATAACTAGCTTTCTCGTACTTTCCCACCTTTTAAACTTTGGATAATGTTCATTCCTAACAGATTAGCCAAAAAAGGGTTTCTGGTTGTCCAAGAAGGCTGGCATAATAACTTGTTAATGTGCTAAATTATATCTGTGCTGGTATAGAATTTGGTTTCAGGCAGATATTTTCAGAAATGAAGTTGAGTGAGACAGAATTACTTCTTAGCCAAATGTGTCTTGTAGCTCCAGTGCAACACTAAATACACAAACATCAGAAACCAATATTTCTTGGCTGCATTTGGGGAATTGTGTAGAACTATTTCTTTAAGATGCATCCATTTGTGTTTCCTGTTCGCAGGCATTTGATGTGGTTTTCCGTAAGGCGGTGCAGAACGCCGAGGTGTGTGTTGACGTTAAGTCTCGCGTTAGCATCCTCATCGACTGCATCACCTTCTCCACCTTTAACTACATCAACAGAGGCCTGTTTGAGAGAGACAAGCTCACGTTCACAGCTCAGCTCACGTTTCAGGTAGCACACGTACCTATGCTGCTATGCTAAATATAAGTGAAAGAACTTATCAATGGGATTCATGGTATAAAGATTGCAGTTTATTGGCTAGCTAAAGGCTTCATTGTCACACCCACTGTGTAGTGTGAGAAATGTGTTTATGTGCTCTGGGGAAAAATGGTGTGCGGTATTTTTAATGCATTGATGAGCGTCAGACTGACAAATTTATTGTAAAACACATCTATTGTATAACATATCTAAATGCCTACTATATGTTTGTCTCATGTGTTTATTCAGAAGAGTAAAAAGGATGACCTTCACGTGTGTGAGTGACAGACACGTGTTTGTTTTTTGCGTGTGTTTCAGTTGTTACTGATGAATAAAGAGATTGATATGCGAGAGTTGGATTTCCTCTTGCGCTTCAATATTGACCACAGTTACATCAGTCCTGTAGACTTCCTCTCCAGCTCTGCCTGGAGTGCCATCAAGGTACTACACACACATGCGCACACACCAATTCCAGCTTGTCATATCACCCTCAGGTAAAAGGATAATTAGTAGAGTGACCAGACGTCCCACAATTCCTGAGACAGTCTGGCGTTTCTGCTTCATTTAAGGTGTTCAGAACATGTTTATTTACTCTGTTTTTACACACCACAGAACTAGCACACTCTAGGCTTTGAGTGGTTAAGAGGCTATACTCCAGGCATCAACGCTGCTTTGTTAGTTGAATTGAGAGCTGAATTTTCTATACATGGTGCAGTGATGTAGCATATTAACACAAAAATGTAAGGAAGATGAGCATTACACCAAATCAAGACTTCCGAATCTGACAAAATACACCCAACCCAGGACTATTCACACACCGATAAGTGTTACATTGTTAGATTATTTTTCTCTTCAAGTGTATAATGTGCTTCAAAAAAAGTGCGGTGAATCAATTTGTTGCATTTAATAATCTCTAATGATCGTGGTTGTCCGTGTCTGTCTTCCTGCAGACGATGAGTTTCACGGATGAGTTTCGGGGGCTCGACCGAGACATAGAGGGCTCTCCTAAACGCTGGAAGAAAGTGGTGGAGTCGGAGTGTCCCGAAAAAGAGAAGCTCCCTCAGGAGTGGAAGAGCAAGAGCTCACTTCAGAAGCTCATCCTCATGCGGGCTCTTCGTCCTGACCGCATGACCTACGCTCTCAGGTGTGTTCGTGTTATGATTCCTCATGATATTAGTGTGTAACTGGAAAGTGGGTTTAGATTCATTTATTTTTAGATGTTGTATGTGTAGTATTGGAAATGTGTGTGTGTGTGCAGGAACTTTGTAGAGGAGAAGCTGGGTGTGCAATACACTGAGAGCAGGAAGATGGAGTTTGCGAGGTCGTTTAAGGAAAGTGGTCCGGCCTCTCCTGTGTTCTTCATTCTGTCACCTGGAGTCGACCCGCTGAAAGACGTGGAGTCTCTCGGTAAAGCTGCGTACACTCCCTTCTTCTCACTGATGTTCTCACTGCAGATTTGTATGTCACGGTACTCTACAATTCTCTCATCATGTGTGTGTTAAGGTAAGAAACTCGGCTTCACCATAGACCTCGGGAAGCTGCATAACGTCTCGCTCGGCCAAGGCCAGGAGGCTGTAGCAGAGCTAGCCATAGAGAAAGCTTCCCAAGAAGGTCATTGGGTTATACTACAGGTACGCGCCTGCTGTCCACTGTACATCCAAATGTTTGTGTATTTCACATGTATGCTTAGTAATACTTACACTATATGGCCAAAAGTTTGTGGACACCTGACCATCACTCCCATATCTGGGTCTTCTCCAAACTGTTGCCACAAAGTTGGAAGCACACAATTACGTAGAATGTCTCTGTATGCTGTAGCATTACAATTTTACCTTCACTGGAACTAAGAGGCTCAAACCTGTTCCAGCATGACGATGCCCCTGTGCGCAAACCGAGCTCCATGAAGACATGTTTTGCTAAGGTTGGTGTGGAGGAACTCGAGTGTCCTGCACAGAGCCCTGACCTCAACCCCACTGAACACCTTTTGGGATGAATTGCAATGCTGACTGCACCCCAGGCCTCCTCACCTGCCATCAGTGCCTGATCTCACTAATGATCTTGTCGAGGAATGAACACAGATCCCCACAGCCACGTTTCAAAATCAAGTGGAAAGCCTTCCTAGGAGAGTGGAGGTTATTAAAACAGCAAAGGAGGACTAAATCTGAAATGGGATGTTCAAAAAGCAAATATGAATGTGATGGTCAGGTGTCTGCAAACATTTGGTCATATAGTGTATTAGCACCACTAACTCCAAATCTATTCCCGCATCCCTGATAACATGAATTCGTGTTCCGTGCATGTCTTAGAACATCCACCTGGTTGCAAAGTGGCTAGGAAGTCTGGAGAAGCTTCTGGAACGATGTTGCGAGAGCAGTCACCCGGACTACCGAGTGTTCATGAGCGCAGAGCCAGCGGCCACCCCTCAGGAGCATATAATTCCTCAAGGCATTCTGGAAAATTCCATCAAAATCACCAATGAACCTCCAACTGGAATGCTGGCCAACCTACATGCAGCACTGGACAACTTTGATCAAGTGAGAAAGCAAAAACACATAAAATACCAAAAATTGTTTGATAATGCTTTTTATGGGTGTGATAACGTGTGTGTGTGTGTGTGTGTGTGTGTGTGTGTGTGTGTGTGTGTGTGTGTGTGTGTGTGTGTAGGACATCCTGGACCAGTGTTCTCGGGAGCAGGAGTTTAAGACCATCCTGTTCTCGTTGTGTTATTTCCACGCGTGCGTTGCAGAGAGGAGGAAGTTCGGCCCTCAAGGCTGGAACCGCAAATATCCATTTAACACAGGAGACCTCACCATTTCCGTTAATGTGCTCTACAACTATCTGGAAGCCAACTCTCAGGTGTGTGTGTGTGTGTGTGTGTGTGTGTGTGTGATGTACTGACTGTGGACTATTTGTAAACCCCCTCTACTCTGTCCATCAGTGGAAAGGCACCACCACTAAGCCGATATTATTTCGGTGGCAGACCTTTCTCAGAACAGCACTGAAATGGTGGTGTGTGTGTTCACTGGTGCGTGTGTATCAGGTGGTTTTTAACCACCTTAATGTTGAAAAACCCAAACACTACTGGGTTGAAAAACAGTTCACCACCCAAAAGAATACAGCCAGCAGTGGTGCTGTAATCAGAAACCAGCACTGATAAATAGTATAAGATACATTTTGAATGAAAAAAATATGAAAACTCTTTTAAAAAATAATAATAATAATAAGTGGACATTACATGTATAACTATGTTAATAAGTGATTGTGCCAGTACACATACTCCTGTGTGAGACAGAGAACATCTTTTTCTGTGTGTGTAACACGTTCTTTTGTTGTTGAGTACTAGGTGCCTTGGGAAGATCTGCGATATCTCTTTGGAGAGATCATGTACGGCGGACACATCACTGACGACTGGGACAGGAGACTGTGTAGGACGTATTTGGAGGAGTACATGCAGCCCAACCAGGTACACAAACACACACCCTTTAACATTGTGGGGGTGCCAATAATTTCAAAACAATTAATAGTGAAGCCTAAAGAGAAAAGAACATCACTGAGTCTCCTCCATTTATTGAGGATCCTGGACTTTTCAAGCTCCTTTATTTTCTAAGGATTATGCATTTGGTGTCATTTGGTGTTTTCAGTAGGGATCAAATCCATGTTTGAGGTCATTATCTTTTTCAAGATCCATCTATAGTCAATCTAAACCTCTTGGAAGAGGAAGAAGCTACCAGGTTTTAGACAAAAATATTCTGGTACTTGGTGAACTTTGTGCTATGAATGGAAAAAAAGATAAGTTTTGAGATAAGCCACATAAGTTTTGAGAGATAATACTATTTTTTTTTTTTATTTAGAAAGGAGAATGTTTATGAGAATGTGAAAGATAGTGAAAGATTTGAATCATGTTTGTTAAGTTTATTTTATAGAGTCGGTTTGTTCTCTTGAAGGATGCCAATAATTAAGGAGTTGATTATCTTATTATAATTGATTATCTTGTTATAATTATCTCTTTACAAGTCTGAACTTATGTTCTGTCAGTGTGTGAAAGCTTTAATAAAATTTTTTTTTGCCCCACAGTTTGACAGGAAGTTGGCTTTAGCTCCTGGCTTTGTTGTTCCCTCTAACCTGGACTATGCGGGTTACCACGGCTTCATAGACGAGATGCTTCCCCATGAGAGCCCGGTGCATTATGGGCTTCACCCCAACGCTGAGATCGAGTTCCTGACTGTGACCTCCGACAGCCTGTTCCACACCCTGCTCGAACTACAGACCAGAGACTCGTCCATGGGCGAGGGAGCATCGCAGAGCACTGAGGAGAAGGTCTGCTCAAGGGCGGGGATTTAGTCTTAGCTGATATTTCTTAGTCTGTTTGCATCGCTGCTTGATGTAGAACTCAGTATAGGATGAAGACAGTCTGAAGATTACAGATGTGTGTTGCTTAGTCTGCTGCATGATTTGTCGAGGCTTGATGGATGTTAATCGCAAGCTCGCCGTGTCCACTTTGCTTCTCGGATGTGTTTTTCTGGAGCGCAGATGCAAGGTTGTAGGTCGTGGCTGCAGCTCAGCAGTAGGTCACATGATGGACAGTGACCAATGGCAACTAGGTCATTGTATTTATAGAATGGGAAGTGTGGACATCAGGAAGCAGAAGAGCAGATGCTCATATAAATGATTTCTATGTCTCTCTGATGTTCTAGGTAAAGACGGTCTTGGATGACATCCTGGAGAAACTGCCGGAGGAATACAACATGTCTGACCTCACATCTAAAACGGCTGAGCGCACTCCCTACATTCTGGTGTGCTTCCAGGAGTGTGAGCGCATGAACACGCTGGTCAACGAAATACGTCGTTCACTAAAAGAGCTGGACCTGGGACTAAAGGTATGTGTGTGCGTGTGTGTGTGTGTGTTGTTTAATGTGTTTTACGTGTGCATTGTGACTCCATGATATGACTTTTGCATAAGGATTGTGTGTGTGTGTGTGTGTGTGTGTGTGTGTGTGTGGTAGGGCGAGTTGGCGATATCTTCAGAGATGGAGCAGCTACAGACAGCACTGTTCTTTGATAATGTTCCTGACACCTGGACTAAGCTCGCTTACCCCTCTACTTACACCCTGGCTCAGTGGTAACACACACACACACACACACACACACACACACACTTTTGTGTTACTATACTTGTAAGGACCCTCCACTGATGATATAATTATTAATGCAGATAATTAATGCTATGTTCCCTCCAAGCCTAACTCTAACCTTAACCTCATTAACAAAAGGAAACCTTAAATAAAAGCAGCAGCTCTCCTTGTGGGCAGCCAAATTTCCCCACAAGGTCAAAACTCGAAGATATTTATATCCTTGTGGGGACATTTGGGACATTACCGACTAATATTTATTGACTATTTTACATGAACATAATATTTTTAGGCATGTTCCAGTAATCGGTTAAACAGTACACATCTAGACGTCGCTTTTTTTTTTCCCCCTTTCTCACATGAATCTCTTTGTCTAGTCTGAACCAGAGTTAAATCTCTGAGCCGTGTGTTGGAAATGGAAGGGCAGGAAAAGTATTTCACTTGTTGGTATGAAATGTTGGTGGCCAAAAATAAAATCCTTTTTATTTGCGGAGGTACAACGATGTGTTGCTGCGCTGTCGAGAGCTGGATAGTTGGACTCAGGATCTCTCTCTGCCGAGTGTAGTCTGGCTATCGGGTCTTTTCAACCCACAGTCTTTCCTCACAGGTAACTCTCAGACACACACACTTGTATCTATCCACACAAACACTTTTCATCACACACTTACGTTATGTAACTCGTGTGTTGTAGCTGTGATGCAGAGCTTGGCACGTAAGAACGAGTGGCCACTCGACAAGATGACTCTAACGGTGGACGTGACAAAGAAATTCAAGGAGGAGTTCAACCAGCCAGCCAGAGAGGGTGCTTATGTCTACGGACTCTACATGGAAGGTTCAAAATACACACAACCACCCAATCAGAGCACAGACAGACCAAGTCTGACCAATCACAGTACAGGGAGAACAAAACCCTCCAATCATAGAAGATATAAGCCAAAAGTGTCCAATCACAGGACGGACAGAGCAGCTCTGTCCAATCACAGGACAGATAGAGCAACACTAAACCAAACTTTGCTTGATATTTTTAAATGAACACTGAATTAATTATAAAATTGATAGAATCAAATGAGTGATGACTGAAATCTGTGACACTGCTTCTGTGTGTATTTGTGTGAAATAAAACCCTTACACTGGTTTCCAGGTGCACGCTGGGATATCCAGAACGGGACGATCACAGAGGCACGGTTAAAAGAACTCACTCCCAGCATGCCTGTGATCGCGGTGCGCGCCGTCCCGAACGACCGGCAGGAAACGCGCAACATCTACGAGTGTCCCGTCTACAAGACCAAACTGAGAGCAAACACGTACGTCTGGACATTTAACCTCAAAAGCAGAGAGAGACCGGCCAAGTGGGTGCTCGCCGGCGTGGCCCTGCTGCTGAGTGTGTGAGGTAAGAAGCACTGCGTAAATGCAAAGTGCTGTCTTGAGAGAGACACGACTCATCCACGGCACATTTTAATGCATTTTGTTGTTTATTTGTTTAAATAATTGCGTGTCTTTATCAACTCTGATAATATTCCCAATATACAGTGTAATATATAATACATACCAATATACTGCTTATATCCAAGAAAAAGGAAACATTCTAACCTGACAGTGTGTTCTGCATTGTAGAAAATACACTGGCAAACATTTAAAAATGCATTAAAAACAATTTTGTGTCAACAGCACTAGATTTAAAAAGTGACGCTGTACAGAAAAGTTTTGCAGTGCTTGTGCAAAAAGTTGCAAAATTGTATAGCAATCGCACTCGGGTCACACTCCGTCAAACCTCTGATCCAGGATCAGGTTTCGGCGCAAACAGGCGAGAACTGATCTTAGACCAGCGGTTTATGCTTTGAGATGTTTTGAGGCTCAGGCCTTCAAAAACAAACATACAGCAGCGTTTCCACTGGAAGCTTATAAAATCATGAAGATGAGCCGTGTTGAACTCAAATCGATGTTGCAACAGAGAATTAAGAAAATCCACCATCCCTGTTTTTGTTAATTTTTTTGTTCAGACATATTCAGAGTTGACAACTTGAGTTCTAAAGATACATCGGTAGATACGCAGGGGAAGTTATTCATATACGGGTGCTTAACTTAATGACGGTGCACAATCTGACCCAGATTTCTATAGGCTAAAGAGATTAAACATCTATAGAGGATAAATGTTATGAATAATCGTTATCATTACATTACCGTGATGTCGTAGTGACATGATCATGCACACAAAAAGCACTCAAGTTCAAAGTGTGAAACGCTGATAACTGAGAGTCTCGGGGTCTGTTTAAGGCTGCTTTCACACTTGGCTCAACATCCAGCACTGTTTTTAAATTTATTTTTTATTTATTTATTTTTAACAGGAAGCAGCCGCAAGGTGCTTCTAAAAAGTGCTGTTGCCAGGAGGACAAACTCTTAGTGAATGAATGAAAGGAGATTTATGACTGTACATGGAGATTTCACAAGATTTTATACCAATATTCAATGTTAAAGTGTAACTTAAAAAAAAATAACGTGTGAATTTTTGGGATATTCACCTGTACGCAATGTGACGTCCCACATTAACTGTGGCTTTGTACAGTCAAGTCGCCTCCAAACCTACAGTAAAGGCAAACAACCTCCTCATCACCATAGAGTTACACCAACCATTATTTCATCAGTATCACTGAGAATAATAAACCTAATCTAGAGATCAGTCTCGACTAGTTCGTTAGCCAATATTAGGACTGGACAGAGCGCCGTTTTTGTCCTCTTCTATGAGCACAAAAGACGTGTGTGTATATATATATATATATATAATATGGCAAGGGTGAAGGCAGCCTTACTCAACTCTGAACATGGCTCATAATTTAGAAGTTCCTTTTTTGAACTCTTCTAGTCATCATAGAAGCTACAGAAATGTCTTTCCGTGGAAATGTTTTGATTATATAATTTGTTATACACGCCCTTTTAGTAATCTACCTCTACTTACATCTCGTGTCTAAATCTCTACTCTATAGTGGGTGGTCCCTGTTAAGACATGCATATGAGTTTACGCCGAAACCCCCGGAAGACCGCTTTCAGTGCAGCGTACAACACGCCACGCACTTTGCCTACACGCCGAGTAGATTATGATACACTAAAGAGACTTAACTTTGGTTAAAACATGCAGGTCAGTTGGAGCTATAGATATTAAATGTGTTGTATATGGGTTCGGAGTTGGGTTTTATGCTGTATGTCAGTGAATAAAAGGACATGCAGGACAGACGTCAGTGGATATAGACGCATAAAATTGGATCAGCTCTACTGCCGCGATGCTCTTGTGTTAGTTTTGGGTCTGGCTGTGATTCACTAGATGGCAATATTGCACTGTTAGCTCCAAATTGCAGAGCTAATTTCAGATTATTATCTAGGAATCAAGGCTACAACAACAGAGAGTGTGTCACATTCAAATCCGTTTCCACGTAAAATGTAAAATTTCATGTTTTACATGTTAATGGAGGTGAATTTTTCTCCATAGCATACAGGCTCTTAAATCAGCTCATCTTTCTCAAATAATCTAATCGTCTAAGATGATATAACTTTATATATAAGGAGAATAGACATGATTCAGTGTTATTTTATAACAGTGTGACAGAATGAAGCCTTGGCGCTGATTAAAAAAATAAAAAGAAAAGAAATTTGCTCTAGGAAGGAAAGATGTATGCACACTTGTAAACACACAGCGTATCCAGTGTTTGAGAACAGTAATATATGAGAATTATAGTAACTCGGGTATACATTACGCTCGAAAGGCAATAAATTAAAACATAAATAATAAAGCATAGTAACCGAGTGAACACATGAGCACGTATGCAGCCAAATTCAGTGCAGAGATGCAATACTGAGTGTACAGCGAGTAAATGTGGACGTTAATAAAGTTAAACGGGAAAGGTGAGACGGACTGTGTTCAAACCTGAGCCCTATTCACTGTAAAGTGCACTGTTTTCAGGAGAAAATCCAGGGCAATCTTTTAATCCCACAATGCACCTTCATGTACCCTAGCGTCCAAGAAATACCCAAAATGCACTGCGTTGTTTGGTTTGATTGGAGCTAATATGGTGTTGTCCTTAATCGTCTCAGACCTTTTACTAGTCGCATGTGTTTGTTTCATATGTCCCTACGTTTGATGTAAGTAAAACATTCATGTGAATAACAAGTTACCCAACATTGAGCCTCATTTATCAAGCTGGATACAAATGGATTTATTCGTAGATTGTTCATACGAGCGTTTACACGAAATTCGATATTCAATTTGAAAATCCTGTAAGTTCAGAAAAACATTAATTTCGTGCTCGTGCTCGTGTAAATTTATGCACAAGAAGACTAATTAGTGTAAACCTCAACACTTCGGTCTTTCAGCCTGTACTTCTCATCATTCATTTTGTGTCACAGCTGTCTGTGCACTTGGACTTTTACAGGCGTCACTACGTGTAAAGGAGATGTGTCAGAAACGCCGTTTTCACCAAAGTTTTGTTTGGTTTGGCTTATGAAAACATTTACCCGCAACTTTTACTAAAAGATTGATAAATGAGGCCCATTGTGTGTGTAGGGGTGGACAAATCAAAAATGTTTTAGCAGCTGTAAGCTCAAATGTAAACTCTGGTTAGCGACTGTATTTCCTCTCAACATGATGGCCTTTTTTTTTTTTTTTCTTCTCTATTTTGCTCAGTTTTGTCAGTGTTTCCACATACTGTCATGATTCAGATTCTGAAAACATCGCCTGTCATGCGTACATGCTAATTAATCCATGTAGCCAAAAAAAGGTTTGCTACCTCAGTTACTGTGTGTAGTGCAGCAGGTGGTGGGATTTGTTTATATTTATAACATTTAATAATGTTACATATATGTTGAATAAACGTTTTGTGAAAGCCAGTAGTAAGTTGGTTTTATTTCCTTTCTCTGTTTATTTATTTATTTATTTATTTTTTAACCTTTTCTGTCCACTGGGCAGCTATGACTAGAAATGAATATTCTCAAATCAGGAAATCAGATTTGTCCACTCCTGGTATGTGTTGGACTGTAACTACTGTCATGTCAAGATTTTTTTAATGTATGCAAACAATTACTTCAGTCACAAATTCGGTTCACCATCATAGTGGTGTATGTAGTGCTCCTGACTTTCCAACAATCACAATTTTATTTTTTCCCCCCAAAGATACGTCTCGCTGCAGAATCAGAAGTCCATGGGGTAGAGCTGGCTCTGATCCAACTACTCGTATAATCCTAACCCCTAACCCACACAAAGCTGTACAACACACTGATCTCACTGATCCAGCCTGAAGCACACTCCACCACATGGACTTTTGGCTCGACTCCGCCCAGGTAGGACGAGCTGGATAAGCTCCACCTCCACCCCATGGACTTTTTGTCCTGCAGCGAGTGACTCTTGTATTTTCCAGGCACTAGTGAGTAGGGGACCATTTTGAACACAGCACTTGTGTATATTCTGAGATGATATTGTTCTTGACTGGATTCTATCCAAGTAAAGCCTGCTCCTGAAATCCAGGAGAATATTATATAAATAGACCATTTTCTCAAGCAAAGGTCATATTTGAGGAAGAAGAAAAAAAAAAAAACACTCATGCCCAAGTCATGTGATAAGCAGCATGACTTTTTTTTTTTTCTTTCTTTTTTTTTTTTTTATATAAACATGCGACAATAACAAAAACAACACATTCTTCCCAGCATGCAGCTCTTCTGTTGCTACGGTTGCATGTCCAGCGCGGCTGATTTTGCGTGCAGTCACACTGAAGAAATACATTCGAAGTTTTTGTTTGTTTGTTTGTTTTTTTTTTTGTACATCTGTGTGCTGGAGTCAGAAAGCCAAAAAAAGAGTTGGAAGATAATCAACAAATTGTAGTTTGCATACAGAATTTCAGTGTTTTCTTCTCCCTCCCTCCCTCTCCCTCTCCCTCTCCCTCTCTCTCTCTCACTTTCACTCTGTACCCTGAGTCTAGCGTGCGCTGGTTTCCAGTGCGAGAGGAGAACGACTCTGGCATCCTACTTCCAGATATGGTTATAATGCATTATAAACATGTCATTATGTGGATATCTGTGATGACCTAATGCTGGTTCCCTGGAAGCCCGGGGTCAGAAGAGGGCCGGTGGAGTCCTGGCGTCGTGCCATTATGAGGTGACGAATCGGGGAGGGACGTCTGTCTGATTGACAGCTGCAGAGCCCTCTGATGCAGTGAAGCGGAGGGCTCCTTTTCCTGTGTCGGTCTTAGCTCCGCCTCCCACTCTGAGTCTTTAATCCTGCTCACATCAGAGGTCGTCTCCATGGTAGTGGGAAGTGCGCAGTCTTTGGGTTTGTCTCTCTCACTAGGCTTTTCTAAATCAGGACTCTGTGAACACTAATAATAACAGGACATTTTTTTTATTTAGTGCTTTTCCATGTGCCTAATGGATTTGTTTATTTAAAAAAAAAAAAAAAGATAAAATCTCCACTGGGGCCCTAGTGTTAAGAGGGACATTTAGGCTAAAGCTGTGTGTGTGTGTGTCTGTGTGTGTGTGTGTGTGTGTGTGTGTGTTACCTGTGTGTGTACAGCAGTAACAGGCTGCACTCTGATGGCTGGTTTGTGGTATTCAGGGCTCGAGGCTAAAGTGCTGTAGGCTGGAGGCCCCAGGGCGCTCTGTCTCTGCAGCATCTGCAGGATGGCCTGGATATCAGACGTCATCTGAACCTCCAATCTACACACACACACACACACAAACACACACACACACACACACACACAAAGAATGTTTCCATCCAACTGTCCAAGGCTTTTGGATTGTAAAAGCGCTGCCTGGAGCATAAAAAGAAAAGCATCCCTCACAGGCAGTGAAATAACAATACTCTTAGCTCCGAGTTCTTCCCTGTATTCAACTGATCTATTCACTATTCGGTGATCTGGATTAGATACATCATTATTAATAATAAAGATGAGGCTTAGGATTTTGGCTAGCTATGACACGGAGGAGGCAGATTTATAAAATTAAGAGCAGTGCGCCTTGTGCAGCGTGTTGTATTGTCTGAGCGCTTGTCTGTTACCTCCCCAACAGAGTTTTGGACTGATGGTATTCCTAGTTTGTGACCTAGTGAGCCAGTATCAGAATGTATTTTTAATAGACTTCTTCAAAGCACTTTTGTAAGTCGCTCTGGTTAAGGACGTCTGCCAAATGCCGTAAATGTGTGAACACGTTTACTATGTTATCAGCACTTCTCTCAAAACGAACGCACTTAATAATCACTAGTTACAGTGTAGTGTTTAAATATTGCCATTGAAATATCTGAGATATGGAAGTAAGGCACAGACATGACTATCGATGCACACACTGTCCGCTGCTGGATGGAGTAAGATGAAGCAGGCAGCATTGTACACAAATATTCATTTCTTTCTTGACTGGATTTTGGCGCTGCTGAATACTGGCCGAGTACACAGTGTCGGGGGGGTGGGGGGGCCTGTAGCACCATGGTTTCAAATGTAACAATGTCTCACTTAAAATTAGCATTTACCAAGGATAGATTCAAGAAATAAACTTTCTTAACTACACTTTGATTATACTGAAATGCAAAATCTCCTATTTTCTGCCTGGTAAATGTGTGGGTGTCCGATTGTGCAATGATCGACAGTGAAGAAAGTGCAGCTTTTTACTACATACTTCACAAGTCAAAATCGTTACAAGGTGTATTTTTTTTTTCTTTTTTCACATTTCTAAATGCGTGGAGCTCGCAGAAACATGTACTTGACTGCTGTTTCTCCATTTCTGGCTGCATTTTATATACACATCTCTCTATCTATCTATCAGTCTATCAATCTATCATACATATATGTTTGTTTGTGTGTGTGTGTGTATAGATATATACTCTGATCAGGCATAACATTAAGACCACTAACAGGTGAAGTGAATAATATTGATTATCTTGTTACAAAGGCCCCTGTCAAGGGGTGGGATATAGTAGGCAGCATGTGAGCACTCAGTTCTCGAAGTTGATGTGTTGGAAGCAGGAAAATGGGCTAGCATAAGGACTTTAACAAGGGCCAAATTGTGATGGCTAGACGACTTGGTCAGAGCATCTCCAAAACGGCAGGTCTTGTGGGGTGTTCCCAGTGTACAGTGGTTAGTACCTACCAAAACCGGTGAACCAGTGACAGGGTGATGGGCGCCCAAGGCTCATTGATGTGCTTGGGGAGTGAAGGCTAGCCTGTCTGGGCCGATCCCACAGAAGAGCTACTGTAACACAAATTGCTGAAAAAGTTAATGCTGGCTTTGATAGAAAGGTGTCAGAACACACAGTGCATCACAGCTTGCTGCGTATGGAGCTGCGTAGCCACAGACCGGTCAGAGTGACCATGCTGACCCCTGTCCAAGTTTGAAAGCTCCTACAATGCGTACGTGATCATCAGAACTGGACCATGGAGCAATGGAAGAAGGTGGCCTGGTCTGATGAATTGCGTCTTTTACATCATGTGGACCGACGGCTGGTTGCGTGTGTGTCGCTTACCTGGGGCAGAGATGGCAACAGGATGTACTGTGGGAAGAAGGCAAGTCGGTGGAGGCAGTGTGATGCTCTGGGCAACGTTCTGCTGGGAAACCCTGGGTCATGGACTTCATGTGGATGTTACTTTGAACGTACCACCTACCTAAACATTGCTGCAGACCAAGTACGCCCCTTCATGGCAACAGCATCCCCTAATGCAGTGGCCTCTTTCAGCAGGATAATGCTCCCTGCCACACTGCAAAAATTGTTCACGAATGGTTTGAGGAACATGACAAAGAGTTCAAGGTGTTGACTTGACCTCCAAATTCCCCAGATCTCAATCCAATTGAGCATCTGTGGGATGTGCTGGACAAACAAGTCTGATCCATGGAGGCCCGACCTCACTACTTAAAGGCTCTGCTGCTAACGTCTTGGTGCCAGATACCACAGCACACCTTCAAGAGGTCTTGTGGAGTTGTTTTGGTGGCACAAGGGGGATCTATACAATATTAGGCAGGTGGTTTTAATGTTATGGCTGATTGGTGTGTGTGTGTGTGTGTGTGTGTGTGTGTGTGTGTGTATATATATATATATATATATATATAATGTGTATACACACACTGAGCACTTTATTAGAAACACTATACTAATACTGGGTAGGACCTCCCTTTTCTCTCAAAACAGCCTCAATTCTTCATGGCTTGGATTCCACAAGATTTTAGAAACATTCTTTTGAGATTCTGGTCCATGTTGACATGATTGCATCACACAGTTCCTGCAGATTTTTCAGGTGCACTGTCATGCTGCAAATCTCCTGTTCTACCACTTCCCAAAGGTGTTCTGTTGGATTCAGCTCCGGTGACTGGGAAGGCCACTAAAGAACATTGAACTCAATGTCATGTTCATGTTTGAGACGACTTTTGCTTTGTCACATGGTGCATTATCATGCTGTGGAAGTAGCCATTAGAAGATGGGTAAATTGTGGCTATGAAGGGATGCACATGGGCAGAAATGATACTCATACAGGCTGTGGCATTCAAGCAATAATTCATCCAAAGTGTGCCAAGAAAACACCATTACACCACCCCAACCAGGCTGGAATGTTGACACAAGGCAGGTTGGGTCCATGGGTTCATTCTGTTTGTGCCAAATTGTGACCCTCCCATCTGTGAGCCTCAGCAGAAACTGTCCAGCTTTGATTAGCCTGTGCACAACTCAGCCTCAGCTTTCTGTTCTTGGCTGACAGAAGTGGAACCCGATGTGGTCTTCTGCTGTTGTAGTCCATCTGCCTCAACATTCGACATGTTGCGCATTCAGAGATGCTTTTCTGCTCACCGCAATTGTACAGAGTGGTTATCTGAGTTACTGTAGCCTTTCTGTCAGCTCAGTTTATCTGACTCAAAAGTCTTAGGCACATGTAAAGAAATGCTGTAGAGATGTAAAGATGCCTTCAAAAGTAATGAAATTAAATGTTTCTACATTTAAAAAAAATACTATAAAGAGCAGTAAACAGTAATGAAATAAAGTCAATAATTGGTGTGACGATCCTTCGCTTTAAAAAAAAAAAAAAGTATCTCAGGTACAATGTGTACAGTTTTATAAGGAAATGAGCTGTAAGTGTTACTGAGCATCTTGCAGAAGCAGCCACAGTTCTTCTGGAGACTCATATATATATGTACAGTCAGGTCTGGAAGTATTTGGACAATGACAGTTTTTGTGGTTTTGCCTTCATACACCACCTACTTCCATTTTCAGGGGCTGAAAGGTATTTGGACAATTGACTGACAAGAAGTTAATTGACCAGTTGCTGTCCATTCCCTCGTTACTTCAAGACAAATGAAACAGAAATCAACAGTTGGGTACATTCTTAAAAAGAAAGGAAGCACTGGTGAGTTCAACAACATCGAAAGGCCTGGAGGACCACGGAAGACAACTGAAGTGGATGATCGCAGAATCCTTTCCTTGGTGAAGAAAAACCCCTTCACAACATCAGCAGAAGTCAGGAATACTCTGGAGAAGGTAGGCGTATCAGTGTCAAAATCTACAACCAAGAAACGCCTTCAAGAATGTAAATACAGAGGGTTTACAGCAAGGTGCAAACCACTGGTAACATTCAAGAACAGGAAAGTCAGACTAGACTTTGCCAGAAAACATCTAAAAAAGCCTCCCATGTTCTGGAATAAGATTCTTTAGACCTATGAAACCAAGATTAACTTGTACCAGAATGATGGGAAGAGAAAAGTATGGCGAAAGAAAGGAACAGCTCATGATCCAAAGTATACCACATCGTGTGTCAAACATGGTGGAGGCAGTGTTATGGCGTGGGCATGTATGGCTGCCAATGGAACAGGCTCACTGGTGTTTATTGATGATGTGACTGCTGACAGAAGTAGCAAGATGAATTCTGAGGTGTATAGGGCTATAATCTCTGCTCACATTCAGCCAAATGCTACAAAACTGACAGGACGCAGCTTCATAGTGAAGGTGGATAATGACGGTAAACATACTGCAAAAGCAACTCAAGACTTTTTGAAGGCAAAGAAATGGAATATTCTTCAATGGCCAAGTCAGTTGCCTGATCTCAACCCCATAGAGCTGCTTTTCACTTACTGAAGACAAGACTGAAGGCAGAAAGACCCACAAACAAGCAGCAACTGAAGGTGGCTGCAGTGAAGGCCTGGCAAAGCATCTCCAGGGAGGAAACTCAGAATTTGAGTTTTGAGAACATGGGCTCCAGACTTCAGGCAGTCATTGACTGCAAAGGTTTTTCATCCAAGTATTAAAATGATGGTTATATTTACAATTATGTCACTTTGTCCAAATACCTTTGAGCCCCTTAAAATGGAGGTACTTTGTTGAAAATGGCTGTAATTCCTAAATGGTAAATGCCATATTTTTGTGGAACCTCTTAAAAATAAAGCTCAAAGTCTACACTTCGATCACATCTTGATTGTTTTATTTCAAATCCATTGTGGTGGTGTATAAAGGCAAAATCACAAAAACCCCATCATTGTCCAAATACTTCCGGACCTGAGTGTATATATATTTATGCACCAAATATCACTTCCATGTGTGAACGCTAGGGGGCAACAGTTACAAGACAGACTCGTAACCCAAAGCCGAAAGCTTCTCTCTCTCTCTCTCACCTGTTCAGGTGTTCCTGCAGCAAGTCCAGCCTTTGCTCCATTTCTCCAAACGTGATGTCACTGTCGCAGTCAACTCCGCCCTCTCTGTCCTGAGATTGTGCCGAGTCATCGATGTTCCCACAAGGCCATTTGTCAGCACACACATCTGGGGACACACACACACACACAGGCCCAGGGCTGTTAATTATGGCCAACAGCAAATAAGCAGGACACATCGTAATAAGGAATATTATAATTAATACACACACACACACACACACACAGCTAGACAGTGATCATTAGCCAGATGCATGGAAAATGCACACGCGCGCACACAACCTGGTGCGTGTGTGTATACCTGCAAAACACAGGGCCCTCTCCTAACCAGATACCTCATTACCTATAAACTAATTTCCTTTTTACTGTAGCACAGACCATTGCAGAAGGGAATGAGGGAGAGTGAAAGAAAGCTTCCTGTAGGGAGTATAATGGTGTGTGTGTGTGTGTGTGTGTGTGTGCGCACACAGCTGCTCAGACAGACAGCTCTGAGTGATAATAACAGTGTTCAGCTCTTCAGGAACTCGGCGCTCAGGCACACTCATGTTTAAAAGTGCGCTGTGTATTTAACGCCTCCAAAAAGCCTTCATAAAGTCATAATAGTCACATAACTCACTCACACACTTGCAATCAATGCATTATTCTTAGTACCTCATTCATGGCCAAAATTATTGGCATCCTTCATGAAAATGAGCAAAAGCAAATATATGTATTTTATAAATAATACATGCAGTGAATCTTTTTTTAAGCTTAAACTTATAAAAACACTATCACAATTTTTTTCTTAAGCATGAATGCTCTTCCTGAATTGTCTAATGAGGTTAAAGACACAGTTCATGCACAGTTCAAATGTTCATTAGAACATTTTGAGCTCCTTTATATTCGTAGCGTCTCTTTAATACAGAACACAGGTTTGCAGTAGTGATGAAATCCAGAAGACGGTCATTTGGGAAGCATTAATTTTTGTGTGCTGCAACCTCCTGGCAGAGGCAACCAGGTTTAAGGCTAAAATATCCCAGTATTTGGCATGAAGATATTTATTTACACAAGAGCCCCTGGACCACTAGTGGCACAACATTTATCTCATTTATGTTCACATTTCTTTTTGTATTTTAACTTGGGTAACATGGATTTTAAATTTGCGCAACCTTATATTTTGTCAAAAGCAACATTAACAACATTGTTTTCCAAGGATGACCAGATTTACCTACTTGTATTTTATATATGCTGTTTATTTGTATATATTCTGTAGGGGTGCCAATAAATTTGCAAAACAATTTTGAGAGAAAATATGGTATGTAAATATGGGTAAGTAGTTTTTCCTGACTGATTGTGTACAGACATCCTTGCCCATTCTCTTGAAGGGTGTCAATAATTATGAAGCCGACAATGTTATGTTGCGTTACCTTTATAAATTTCTGCACAGTCCTTAGTGTGAGAGTCTGGGAGCGTGTTCAGATTGAGAGGGAGGGAGTGGCCAAGCATCCCCAAGCCCAAATTTCTCTTTTCCTCTTTCTCATCTGCCTCTTCCTCACCTCTCTTCTCCTCCTCCTCCTCTCCCTGCAGCATATCTCTGTCTCTCCCTCTGTCTCTCTCCACCACTCTGTGTCGATCTGGAGTCCCTGTAGGAAGACAGAGCGGAGAGGAGAAGGTGACATACATCAAATGTCCTCCTTGGAGATGTTCATATTAATCATGGAAAAAAAAAAAAAAGAGAGAGAGAGAGAGAGAGAAACGTTCACATGCAGAAATGGATAGAGGGATTAACTATAAAGTCATTTAAGGACAGAGAGTAGAGCGCCCCCTATAGGATGGCAAAGCATGCTGCATCCTTTCACCAACATCACACACACACACACAGAGTGCCACCATGGAAACTGGCTGAAAACAAAGATAGAAGTGATGAACGGATGAGAAAGGAGGGGGAGGAGAAAAGAACAACAAAACTGCACAAAATCTGAGCAGTAAAATGTCCACAGCTTCAAAGACTGCTATGAAAGTGCAGGAATCCTTCTACAGACTATAGGATGTTTTTTTTTTTTTGTGCTCTAGAGTTTTGCTTCTCTTCAAAAATCTGTCCATAATGGGTGGTCCTGTTGTGACGTCCTGTATGCATTTGAATTTTATAAATCTGAATTTTTATGCTTTATACTGAAATAAAATGGAGCCTGGGTGGGACGCACAATTTCACATCTAGGGGCAACTTAGTTTAGCCAGCTCCCCTGCTGGCTTCCTGCTCCACCACTGTGCTGCCTGTAATTCAAGTTCTTAAGTTGAATTGAATCAAATTGAGTTTTAATCAGTGTACTGAAATAAGATTTATCACAGGGCACCCAATCTTTTGACTGAACCTGAGCTTGGATGTAGCATTCTTTAAATTCACAACTACATTTAAAAATGTGCCAATGATGTAGTGGGAAAAGCATGTAAGTACTCCCCAGTGGATCAACAATTATGGATTCTGATCAGTAATGCTGAAATTCTTTATTATTGTCAAAAATATACAGTCCATGGGATGAGGGGAATGAAGACAGGATGGGACAAAAATGGCTGGAAAGAAGTAGAGGTTTACCTGTAGAGGTCTTGCTTTTAAAGCAGGCTTTTGACCTTGCGTTGATCTCCTCCTGCTCCGAGTCACTCACTGCCGTGTACAGGTTCCTCTGGCGAACACCACTGAACTGGTTAGAGAACAAAGTGATAGGATTCTCCAACTTCTACATGTACACAAATTGTGAATTGTGTTCATGTGTGTGCAATGAAGGACATATGAGGTACACTGCGGTGCGTGTGTGTGTGTTCGTACCTTGGCGTTCTCATCACGCAGATTAAACGTGAGCTCCAGGTTGGACCAGAAGTAGTCGGCGAACTCTGGGTACATGTCCAACACCTCCAGCAGCTCCTCTCTGTCGATGGTGTGTAAGTCACAGTAGCTAAGAGCTCGTACGTCTGCGTTGGCTTTGCCCGGCTTGGCGTATAGATGGATCATCTCACCAAAGATATCGTTTTTGCCTAAACCATTGAGAGAGAAGGATGTAATTAGTGGATGTACACAGTGGTGTCCGTGATGGTTTGCAGTCATCCAGATTTTTGAAATTGCAGTAATTAAATTCAAATGGATTTCATTGAAAGTGGTGAATATTCCCAAGTATTTCAACAGGGTTTAATTCATCATGAAACTTCTTGCCTTCACGTGATATTTAAAGCTGGACAGTATTGAAAGACTTTGGTGTGAAAGATACAGGATTGTACCATTGAGTGATGGTTGTTCCTTCTCCACTGCCTAAAAATTTCTACAGGGTTTCTTTTAGGTGTAAGTAAACTGCTGAGTCCTGGCCTAAGGAATTTGTTTGGGACATGGGCTTATGATGAAGTGCTTGTTTTGTTACACTTTTGGATTCCTCGCCGAACTGGACTGTGTATATTATGTTGCTCTGCTCGTGTACACAACGATGAGCAGAGAATTTATCACCGCTTATGAACCTGAGAGCTGCCTGCCAAGATATTTATAATCTGAAACATGATCAATGTTTCTGAGATCAACGAGCGAGAAAAAGGTGAAAAGACAAATGTTAGATCTGGCATACACTAGCCAAGTTTGGATGGATGTGAATTGGCAGAAAGGCCAAGACGTGGCATTTAATTTACGTGCACAGAACGAGCTCAATTTACTGTCAGCTTTACGGTAACAAAACAAGTCTGAGTGAGTAATGTTAGTTCAGGCTGTTAGATGAGATTCCAGTAGCACATTTTTGTGCAGCACATTTTACACACCAAGACAACTCAGGGCCAGATGTACTGAGCTTTTTGCTCCAGTTTTCAGGTGGAATTAGGCCGCATTCTTTGCAAAAAACGTTGTGTGTTTTTTGTACAAAGCATAAATACTCAATTTAAGCACTGTGCAGGAGGAAACATGCAAAGTGTGCTTCCTTCCCCTAATACATATGCATTCTAGGAAGGATCATGCAAAAATGTGAAAAAATGGTAAATGGGACACATTATGTTCAATTTAGTAAACACTAAGCGGCCACTTTTGCACAATTTTCCACGGCTCCTGAAACCAGGGGTACGTTAATATCGAACGTTTTCCTTGGAGACGGTTACACCGTTTTGCCAGGTGTAAAATTTCCCCCAGTAGAACTGGGATACTTCTGGAGTTTTATTCCATTCATTTTCACAAATATTATTATGCTAAACTGTGTTAATACTAGGAAATAATTTTATCACCTTTGTGAAAGAACTATTCAGGCGCACTGTCTTTTAATACTGCTTCACTATTGGAAGATTTTGTGGAGATCTGGCAACTGATTTTTACTATTCAGCAGGACAGTTGTGCCCTTGAGTCCTTTCTGTTAGGTACCCAACCCCTCAGAATCTCTGTTATTTTAAATGTTTTAACATGAACTGAGCTGTTCACACATGCAGGATGCATGCAAACATCCTGATTGTAGAAGTAATCAGATTTACTTACATGGTCATCATTCTTCTGTTATTTAAAGGATTATCTATCTTGTTCGATGAGACAGGAATTAAAGCTTTTTCATTCAGCTCGAGCTCTCGATCGGATTACTCATTATTATGAATTATTGTTGTGTGTGTAAACATAGCTCATGATTATGAGGACAGGGCAGAATGCTGAGGTTGTGGATGTAATACACACTGGACCGGTGGCAATAACTGCATTAACTGCAATAATGAAAAGTTTCCCTCAGACACTTTTTAATGAATTCCTGCTGAGATGGATGTTTCCTGACCTGTGAGCACATGCATGCAGTAGAAGCTTATCTCAGCAATTCTGTAAGTTTGCAGATTCATATTGCTGAGTTTTGTGTGTGTGTGTGTGTGTGTGTGTGTGTGTGTGTGTGTGTGTGTGTGTGAGAGAGAGAGATACAGCGTCCTCTAGTTTCTTGTGTGGCCTTATTATGTTGCTGCAGGCTTACTTGGAGAAAGAGTAATGAGCCGTTTTAATTCAGCGTACCCTGTCCCACCTGTGTGTGTGTGTGTGTGTGTGTGTAAGAGAGATAAATAAAGCTACAAGTCAGCAAAGTAAAAAATAACTGTTGTCTCTGTGGCCACACCCATCATTTGTTAACAGATGATCCAGATGCGTAATGAATGGCTTCACCGACCGCATCTTTCTCCCTCCTTTTTTTCCTCTGTTTCTCTCTTTCTGTCCTGAATGATTCCTCTACCGTAGAACATTTTTAAAGAAGTAGTCTGTCATTCTGAGTGCCACCTGCTGCCTGCGACATGAATTACAATTGCAGAGAAACACTGCCAAGCCTCGTCCTTTTCCCCCAAATGAACGTATTCCCTTTGCTGAAACTACTACCTGCCTTGCGAGTTGCCTTTTATGGAAAAAGAGGCAGAGCTGAGCAGCTCAGTTGTTGCCATGGGGTGGAGCTAATTTCTGGCTAAAAAAAAAAAATTTCAAGAACAGAAAGAAACTAGATTTAGATTTAGATTTATTACCTGGAAATATTGTGAATCACATTTTTTAAAGGCATCTTTGAAATTATGGTATTACATGTCTAGGAATATATTTAAAAATTAACTTTAAGACACAAATAGTTAATATAGATACTCAGTTTAGACATTTAAACATATGCAGTTTAGTTAAAAGGTTTGAATTCCTCACAATTTTTTTGGGGTTTAAAAATAATTTATTTTATGAGAAGTTTCAAAACAACAATCCCTCTTGGTCTCCAGACCTGATATGATGAAGGCAGTGTATGACATCTTTCATATCATACTTTTTTTTTTTTTTTTTTTTTTTTAAACCTTATGATATGACTTGTTTGTGAGAGTACCTTCTTTTCTCTTTAGAAACACATCCAGAGAGGAGCTCATCCTACACACTGTTTGCTACATATTATGTATGCGTATATACGTATATGTGGTTTAGTGACAGAGTCGACACTGACGTTCCCTTCCACTGCCTGTGTGACCAAATGTGTTCCCGGGAACGCTCCAGTCATTGTGCAAGCAACAGCAAGAACGCAAACTGAACTAGAAGTGTGAGAAGAACCATTTAGACATTTATTGCCTTTGTCCTAGACAGCTGGTTAAATTAAATGCAGAAAAGTGTGTAGTTCAAGCTTAGAAGTATGAAGCCAGTGTGCCATATAAGAGATATATGAATGCTCTCGCGTTAAGTCTGTGCTGTTTATGAGTGGAGAAGGCTGAATCCATGTAAGCTCTGTGTTCATTCAGATTGTTTTTATGGTCTGAAAGCTGAATGAGTGTAAGGTATGTCATCACTCTGGCTTTTTTATAGTATGTTTTTATTTCCACCTGAAATGAGCTATTTCTTCAGACTGACGTATCATTGCATCATCGTTTTAACTCCTCTGGAGAAATCTGCAGTGCCTCGAAGAGCTTTCGTTGGCTCAGTGTAAATTGAGGAGAGGATACGACCTGAGCTCAGGCGGCTTCTGTTACTTTCCAGTGTCATTTATTATAGACCAGAGTGTTAAAACTTTCAGTTTAAGTCTCAGGGGTGAAGTGTAGATACTCGGGAAACATGGTAGCAATTAAGATAGCACGTTGGTAACTAAGAGGTTATGTATGAGGTGGTTTGAGAAAACTCTGGCAAATACTCAAAGAACAAAAAAACAATCAAAAAAAAAAAAATCAGGTTTTGGCCAAAGTTGTATTTTCTGCCTATAAAATACTCAAATAAAGTTTAAGAAACCGTAAATATATTTCACCAAAAGTACGTGCAGATCTTTCTGCAAATATGTTGCGTAACATTTCAGTTTAACAAACATGGTGTAAAAACAGTCAGTGCATAAAGATGCCGAAAACATCACTAGCTAAGTGTGTTTTTTCTTACACACTTTGATCAAGTTAGCTTATGCTATGTAAGGATAGCTGTGTGTCGTAGTGAAGTGAACATAAGCCTAATCAATTCAGTTTATGATACGATACCTACTGTCAAAATGTCTGCCATGCTCCTGTACTGCATTCAGAATGAAATCTTTAAATGAAATTTTCTCTCTTTTCACTTTTGGTTATAACCAGACTTTAACAATGCTAGAACTTCTGATTTACATACATGCAAAAGAGAAACATGTTTCAGTTCAGGAAAGTCTGTAGGTTTCAGAAGTATGTATAGGAGAAAAATTTCACAGTTTGTAGGAATTTCCCAGACAACACCACATTTTACCACATTTTAGTTTTCTTAACACCATATGGTTTAGGGCTTTTAGACTTAGACAGCCAGCACACCAAATTTCTTGTATTAGTTAAGAATGTTTCTGCGCACATAATGCTAAAAAATATTTGTTTCTGTGCACCTGAAGGCATCATCTTTATGTCCAGATGAAATGCTGGTGGATATGCAAAAATAGGCTATTGTCCGTATTTATCTTACAATGTAATTGTTGTAATTTAGGAATTCTGATTATCAGCATGAGGTCAGAATTGGTTAATTAACCCTCGATATTTCAACTAGAACAGAACGGCCACAGCATTTGTCCATGAATCAGATTTGTTTCACCAGGGCTCCTTGTTTGTCGATGTACGACACTCCAGTGGCTATAAAGCCTGACTGGTTTATTGGAGTTTACTGGAAAACAATTTGAATAATTTAGCTGCTCTTAATCAATTATGCATGTTACTTTGCCTAGTAAATTAAATACATGAGGCAAAGTGATTTCCATTACTTGTGTGTAGTGAACAAATTACATTATACAATCAATTTTTACTTTAAAATCATACCTAATGGTGTCCTGTTTGGATGAAAATACAATATGATTTACAATATTTTTCCAACATGAAGCATTATAAGCATGAAGGATCAATTTCAGAAATTAGATTTGAAATTACAGTCATTATGTTCTGGTCATTCTGGCTCGAGAGTAAAACCGTAAAAATAAAAGTGTCATATTAAATATGAAACACAAAGATAGTTGCTGTTCACGCTTATTTACAGTTAATTCAGGAAGGGGAGTAGGTGTTGTGTATCTTTAATAAATATTGTTTTCGTTGATTATATCTCACATTAGGATATGATGTGTACTTTCAAATCAGTAGTGTAATTGTATTGCTATAAAATAAAATGGGGTCAGTGTTATTTGTGACTGTAGGACTGAACTGAACTTGACTCACCTAAAATGGCCACCACGATGTCGTCCTTCAGGATCTCTATAGATCCTCGGCCAAGGAAATACAGGGCAGTGAGCACATCCCCACAATGTACCAGGGTATCGCCTGGCGGTGCGTGTGTCGTCTTAAAGCGCATGGCCAAAGCACGCAAACACCCTTTACTGGCTCCTCGGAACGCCTTACAGCCCTGCAGCAGAGACTGATTGAGATGTAGACAGATATCTGCTTGCAGACACTCAGGAAATCCCTTTAGCACCTGCAGAGAGACAGAGTGCGAGAGACATTCACACAGAACAGAGAGAAAGAAAGTCACAAAAACAGGTTAATGCATGTGCAGTGATGGCAAGGCTGAAATCAACATGCACCTGCTTTTGGCTCTACAATTAAAGACACTCTGCAAGACAGGAGAAATTCAGGCCCTAATTATAAGGTTTGGATTTGGTTTGCTTTTACAGATGGAAGATGAGAAACACAGCACAGTTGCCATTTGCGTTGTCCTTTGGTTTTCAAAACTTTTCTCTTGTCTGTACCAGGGTTGCCAGGTTTGCTTGACAAAAGCAGTCCAATTTCTGTTCAGTTGTCGCCACATATAGTGTAATATTCAAAAGTACTCACACCACAAAAAAGTTATTTTTTCCTCTAAATGGCTTTCCACTAGATTTTGGAGTGTGGCTGTGGGGATTTGTGTTCATTCAGCTACAAGAGCATTAGTGAGATCAGGCGCTGATGTTGGTGAGGAGGTCTGGGGTACAATCGGGGTTCCAGTTCATCCCAAAGGTGTTCAGTGGGGTTGAGGTCAGGGCTCTGTGCAGGACACTCGAGTTCTTCCACTCCAACCTTCACACACCATGTTTTAATGGAGCTCGCTTTGTGCACAGGGGCATTGCCATGCTGGAACAGGTTTAGTCTCTTAGTTCCAGTGAAGGGAAACTGTAATACTACAGTGCACAAAGACATTCTGTCCAACTGTGTGATTCCAAATTTGTGGCAACAGACACATATTTGTGTAATGGTCAGGTGTCCACAAACATTTGTCCATATAGTGTATATATACATAGATAAAAAAAACCTAATAATGTTTGCAAAACACTCCCAACCTTCAGGCAAAAATATGAACCCACTGTGGCAGTTCAAAAATAGCCCAAGGTTAGCAGGAAAACTGCAGACCTGGCAAAACTGGTCTTAAAATAAAAATCAGTTATGTAGATAAAAATACACTCTGAAAAAAAAAAAATGGGGGGGGGGAGTAACAAAATTTGAACAAAAATTGAGGATAAACTTACCTGTAAAACAGCTTTGAGTCTACACTCCATAGTAAAACAGACAAGCTACCATTCCATGCATAACATCCAACAAAATCATTTGAACTAAATTAATCAACTGGTTAATGTCTGAAATGACCTCTTGCTCAACTGACATTAAGATCATTTTAGAGCTGCTGTGAGGACTCCTTTGCAGTGACAGAAAGACAGAGGAGATTTGGAAAGGAAAGGGTTAACAGCATTTGGCAAGTGCAGCTGTCAGCAGCGAGCTCGGAGATTGGCAGTGCAAAAAGCACCAGGCCAGCTCTGAAGCTCCAGCTCGCCCTCTTAATGAAGCACCCACTTAAACGTTTCCCCCTGCCGTGTTTATCTGGAGCCACTGCTAATGATGTGCACAAATCATTTCATATATCTACTGTTTATTACGGTTGCGTGTCTATTAGGATGGTATTACGCATGCATAACAACCTTTACAGAGTGAAAGAACATTGGCATTACTTTAATTAATCTAGTCTTATGAATGAATAACATGAACCAAGCGTTTTAATCTTGGAATTAGTTATTATTAGTCATGAGTTATTTGTACCTCCTGTTCTTACCAGAGGATTGAAATCCAAGTGAAGCAGATAAGAGAGAGACAGAAACACATCAGTGTAAAACACACTGTTCATAACCTTGCAATCTTATCACAGCAGAAATTAAGATACAATAATGTTTTACTTCAACCCTGCATCGTAAGACTGACATAACCCCGTCACAAACATGGCATGGCAGATGAAATAACCTGTAATGAGCTGTCACGAGCTGACAGGATTGTCCTGCATTACAATTACCAGTAATTGTCATGATCAGTACTCATAAGATTGACATAACCCTGTCAGTCATGTGTCCAGGAAGACATCTTATCTATCCTGAGTTGCTATGACAGTTTATGGCCAGGAATATTACTGTTACTTGCGGCCATAATGTTTGATGCCGTGACAGCTTACCATCAGTCGTCATGTTCGCTGCTGCTGTAATGTTTGACACCAAGACAGCATGTTTGCTTGTTGTTATGGTAACATATTTAAAAGGCATTACCACTCTACATTCTTGATGCATTTAATTAAAACAGTATTTAGCACTGAAACTGGTGTGTGTGTGTGTGTGTGTGTGTATTTATTTTTTTTTAAATTGTGTATTCCCACAGCACAGTAACTGCTCCAAAATGATGTTCAGGAAAGGTAAACAGTCATCATTAAACATCAAACAAACCTTTGTTTAATCAATTTTTATTGGCTACCAGTCGCTATGGTGAGAGACAGGATTAACCAATCAGGACCATGCATTTTTACGAGCTCAGGGAAATCAAAGTGACCGCAGAGGAAGAACTGAAATTCTACTGCAGGAGGAGAAAAAAAGAACAGATACTATTATATTATTTTAATCATTTTCAGTGGAATTGAAAATAAAAGGTATAACGGTATTTTATGGCAATGTTGTTAATATGGCACGATTAGTTGATGGCAGATTGTGCCTTAAATGACATAATAAAAAAAATTGTGCCATCGCCGCCTACTAGTGCCTGGCATCCAGCCAAAATGCATGAGTGCATCAATTATATGTATCAGTACGTATCATAATTATACAGATCAGTGATTTATTTAGCATATTTCCTCATCCTGCTCTGAAATTAATTTTTGGCTATGCGCTGCATTAAGCTGTCGTGGCAACAAACATTACGGTGACAAGTGAAATATTCTCCTGTATTTACTTCATCAGTTCTGAAATGTTTGTCAAAACTTCAATTCTCTTCTAAGTCAAAATAATTTGTTCTTATTTACTCAATATCAAGTGCTAATGAGCTAATGTTCTGTGGACAGGATATTTAGATAGCTAAAGAAATTGATTTGTCTCCATTGTAGCTAATATATTCATAAATAACAATAGAATTAGTATCAATAATAGTATCAATTATATAAAATTCATATCAATTATTCAAAATTCAAATGTTTTCTCACCAATCAAGAGTGAGCTATAAGAAAAGAATTGGACACGCATTAATAGCCAGGTGCACACACACACACACACACACATCACACGTACACATTCGTTCCTGTACCATGTTCATGTCGATGCCGTTGGTGTAGGTCCAGGCGTGTTGGAAATACTCCTCCAGCCTCTGGCGCAGTGGGTTGGGGATCTGGTGGAAGCGGATAAACTCCTTGACGCGGAGCATCTGCAGGTGATATCGCGCCGTTCCCGAGTATAAACGCTGGATGATGGCCGAAACATTCCCGAAGATGCTGGCATACATCAGGGCTGGGGTCAAAGGTCAAAGAAAAACCGGTCAACATATTTCAAGAGGACAATCGACAGTAAACTCTGGAATATTGGCACACGCCGAGAGAAAAATAACTGTGGCAAAACTATTTATGCTCCTAAATAGTACTTAAAGTAAATGCAAATAAATCGTCATCTTTGAATACACGAGTATAATGTTAATTGCTCTCAATTTTCCGAAGTTCTGTTGTTGTCTTTGATCAAATCATATCTTGGATCACAAATATACAGCCATAACATTAACCCTTTAATGTCACTCATTAAAACAGGTGATGAAAAAAACATTTAACCATAAATACCTATTACTAGAGCACCAAATAACAATGTCTAACAGTTTTTTCCATAACTTGACCCTTTTTTTTTTTTAAGAAATTATATACCTCTACCATACGGTTGAGATGTCAGTTTATGGTAAAAGATGCTATTCACAGATTGCTATATTTCTTAACATTTTTCATGAAACACAATCATTTTATTCTCTCTTTAAAACCTTAAAACAGTTTATTGCTTTTTTACACTCCATCAACATGTTTTTGGCCTGTAAATGTCCCATCAGTTACAATGGCTAGGTACACAAATCTGTATATAATGACATATACTTCGTCATATGGCACTTCTGCTTTAAAATCAGGCATTGTTTGTCATTTTATCTGTGGTGGTCTCTCTGGTTGAGATGAGGAGGAGAGTGGTCTACCAACTCGGGCCGGGGTTTTGTGGATACCTTCCGGGGTGCGGGCCACAGTTGTTCTAAATCTCTTTTTCTTGCAGCATGTGGCAGTCTCGCTTGTACAGCAGCCAGGCATTGGAGACCGACACATCCAATAGGGGTAGGTACCAGCATCGTGATTTTATCTGAGTCTTATAGAGATGCACAAGCATGTCAGATAAATCTTTACCTCCCATATGCTCATGATTGCAGGGCAAGAGACCGGTATCTTCCTCCCTGCCTCCTTGCTGTACCTTGTGATCACACCATCTGGCTCCACCCCACATGCGTTGCTGAGGAGAGTGACACATTTGTTGTCACGCCATTTTACAGCATCAATTCTATCTGAGCAGCAGTAGTCAAATGCTCCCTTCCTTCTTTTGACAACTGCTTGTCACTCTTCAGGTGGTTCTCTCCTCCTGACATCTGGTTGTTCCTCACAGTGCCCAAACACGTTATCCCAAGGTTGAAGCTTGTGAAAAAGTTGTCACAAAAGACAACTGTTGACTCTGGTTCCTCCACTGTTCTGCAGAGTGTGGTCACAACTTTTTCCCCCATGAGCATGGACTGCTCAGCTTCTAACTGTGGGACATTGAAAAAGGATGTCTTTCCCTGGTACAAAATGAAATCATGTACTATCCCAGTGGAACTAGATTGGCAAAACAGTTTCAATCCTCACTTATCTGGCTTGTTGGAAATGTATTGTCGGAGATTTCCTGCTCTTGTGCCTTTGTAGGCAACCATGACCTTATCGATACTTTGTTTTTGGTCAGCTGGGAGGATAAGACACTGTCTTCTCAACATGTCAAAATGGGCCTGATTTTATAGAACCTGTCGACATTTTCCACAGTCTGCATTGTCAGTAAAGTGGATGAACCTGCGTAGTGCCCGGAACCTGCGTAGTGGCATGATGTCTGCAACCAGAGCAAAGCGGCTCGCTGGATTCCAGTAATCCTCCAAGGACGGGAACGGGAACACACCTATGTATAGCAATATCGCCAAAAACTCTTGAATCGCTTTTGGATTTGTTTTAATGTGAGATCCAAGCTGTTGAGCAGAGTAGAGGTTTGTCTGCTCACTTATGTGGTGCACCATTTCATCAGTAAATAGCATGGAAAAGTAAAATAAAGGTGTCTGAACCTTACTGATTTCTGGGGGTATAGGCTCTGGAAACTTAACTGAAGTGATATCTACTTTCCTCCACAATTTTCTTTTCTCTGCACTGGGGGCACTGTCTGACTGTGTGTCAGGGTCACTAAGCTCAGGGATTAGTAATTCTTCATCTGTGTCACCTGTGTGCCTTGGCACATAGTCAGGATCATCCAAGTCCTCATCACTGTGCTCTATGTCTCACCCCTCTGGATCAAGGGGGACCAAAGCTTTGCTACCCTTTCCTTTGCCATAGAAAAATTTGGCGTCCATCACTAAGAATGAAAACAATGAAGAGGTCTCAATACTCTGCACTACATGTTTCCCCTTAACATATATGTGCATACTAAACCTTATGCTGACATATAATGCAATAGGATAATATCGCGTTTTAGTAATATAATCTAATTTCATTGTATTTGTTTGCTTTTTCCACTCAAACATCTTCCTACCATACTAACTACTATGCCAACATCTGCCCTGCCTCATGGTCATTTCTACCCTTTACCGACATATCAACCGCACGGTTGAGCATGTTTTTGTAAAATTCTGGCACAATGGATTTAAAACATTTTTGATATTTAATTTTTTCACTGTCAAAGTCAGCTCTACCGCATGGTTGAGATGTCAGTTAAAGGGTTAACACCACAATGGCCCCTGTCAATATTAGGCAGCAAGTGAACACTCAGTTCTCAAAGTGTGTTGGAAGCAGGAAAACGGGCAAGCGTAAGGATCTGAGTGACTTTGACAAGGTCCAAATTGTGATGGCTAGACGACTGGGTCAGAGCATCTCCAAAATGGCAGGTCTTGTGGGGTGTTCTCTGTATGCAGTGGTTAGTACCTACCAAAAGTGGTCCAAGGAAGGACACCCAGTGAACTGGCGACAGGGTCATGAAAGCCCAAAGCTCATTGATGTGCGTGGGGAGTGAAGGCTAGCCCGTCTGGTCCAATCCCACAAAAGAGCACTACTGTAGCACAAACTGTTGAAAAAGTTAATGCTGGCTATGATAGAAAGGTGTCAGAACACACAGTGCATCACAGCTTGCTGCGTATGGAGCTGCGTAGCTGCAGACCAGTCAGAATGCCCATGGTGACCTCTGTCCAAGTTTGAAAGCTCCTACAATGCGTACGTGATCATCAGAACTGGACCATGGAGCAATGGAAGAAGGTGGCCTGGTCTAATGAATCACGTCTTTTACATCATGTGGACTGACGGCTGGTTGCATGTGCGTCGCTTACCTGGGGCAGAGATGGCACCAGGATGCACTATGGGAAGAAGGCAAGTCAGTGGAGGCAGTGTGATGCTCTGGGCAACGTTCTGCTGGGAAACCCTGGGTCATGGACTTCATGTGGATGTTACTTTGAACGTACCACCTACCTAAACATTGCTCCAAACCAAGTACACCCCTTTATGCAACAGCATCCCCTAATGCAGTGGCCTCTTTCAGCAGGATAATGCTCCCTGCCACACTGCAAAAATTGTTCAGGAATGGTTTGAGGAACGTGACAAAGAGTTCAAGGTGCTGACTTGGCCTCCAAACTCCCCAGATCTCAATCCAGTCGAGCATCTGTGGGATGTGCTGGACAAACAAGTCCGATCCATGGAGGCCCGACCTCACAACTTACAGGACTTAAAGGATCTGCTGCTAACGTCTTGGTGCCAGATACCACAGCACACCTTCAGAGGTCTTGTGGAGTTCATGCCTCAAAGGGTCAGAGCTGTTTTGGTGGCACAAGGGGGACCAACACAATATTAGGCAGGTGGCTTTAATGTTATGGCTGATTGGTGTATGTTTATATTTTTATATTTATTATTCATACATTACTACTACAATAAGACCAAAATGGTTTGGTGGGAAAATGGCACTACAGACTGCTATGATAATTTCCCTTGTTATATAAATTACACTGTAATTTGCTATGGTTAAAGATTAACCTACATTAAAGGTGCAATATCAGTAAAAAATACAAAGAGACAGAAGAATGGCACATCCAGAATTTTTTTTTTCCCAATTCATGCATGGCTCATTTTAAATGAAAAAAAGTTTGTTCACTCATTTCTGATAGGCAGATTGTGACAAAGTTTAGCCTTTTTAAGCATCTAATATGAATCGTGCTGCTACTTACATCCGATGAGCATGACGCAGATGGAGAAGATCTTTTCTGAGTTAGTGTTAGGTGAGACATTCCCGAAACCGACGCTCGTCAGGCTGCTGAATGTGAAATACAGCGCCGTCACATACTTGTCCTTGATTGACGGGCCCGAGGAGGGGTCGCTGTAGTTGTACTGCTTGCCGATGGACATGCCGAGGTTGTCGAGCCAGCCGATGGTGTGCTCCAGATAGGGTTTCTCCACGTTGCCGATGGCGTACCAGATGCACGCCAGCCAGTGAGCGATCAGCGCAAAGATGCACATTAGCAGCATGAGCACGGCAGCACCATACTCGGAGTAACGGTCCAGCTTACGAGCCACACGCACCAATCGCAGCAGCCGGGCCGTCTTCAGCAGACCAATCAGAGTTGTGGTCTGGTGAAGAGAGAGAACGTGAACAATCATGGAAATGTCAAGCGCTGTTTCATTAAATCAGCTCTCTCAGAGCAAGAGCACAGCATTTTCTCTCTTTAATGAGAAGGAATAGAACACACTATGTCGTGCTGTTATAGGAAAATAGTTACTGTTGTGTTTTATTGCTCTTATACTACAGCAATTACAATTTTTTATTTATTAAAGAATGAAACTTTTATCCATTTATAGTAAATGTTGTGAAGTGTTAAGGCATTCCTTCAGCAGCTTCTTTTTTTTCTCTATTTGAGTTAATTAGACAAAAAAATGCTGATTTTTTTTTTTAAACAGAGAAACAGCAAAGCGTAAATCCCTCTGTCCTGAAGACTTTCCTGTCATAAAACTTTATCCCTGTCTGTGACAAACAGCTGACACTGGAGACTCCTTCCAAAAATGCTAAATAAATAAATGTCTAAATAGTCTAAATGTCTCCTTACAGAAAACCTCACCATGTCAACATTATACACGTTTTAAATCCCACTGCATCGAGTGTTCACCATACACATCCCTGTGTAAGCTGTTACTATAGAAACAATAACATATTAGTTAAACCTGTGATTTGCAGTTGAACTACTGTCAGATCTGCTGTTATAGAGAATTAATCAACACCTACAGACCAAACAGAATCAAGAAGTCAGCAGACCTCTGGTATAATATAATATTAAACTCCGATAGGTCGAATGAGGTAACTAAGAGCAGAGAAAAGAATAAACTTGGATCTGTATCTTTACACAAAACGTTCAGTGACCCGAAATCGAGAGCTGATGCGTTTGAGAATTTAACAGAAAAAGTAACACTTTATTCAAGGGCAGTGTTCACTGATGTAAACCTACAACATTTATAAGGGGTAATTCCAACAGGCGTCAGCTGTTATAAAGATACGTACATAACACTTGAGCTGCATTTTCTAAACATAAGGTTGTGTTATGATGGTTTCCATCATGACAGCTGACTTTGTAGCTCGGTACATCAGAATCACGTAATGGTGATGACAGTTATGAAAACTCATGGCATTGTCAGGACAGAGTAATGTAAATATTTTCCCTAACCTAATCTAAACTGAATGTGATTTTGATGTTTGACAAAACACCGTTATGCGACGTTTTAAAATACGTCAGCACACAAAGTGTGAAAACACAACAAAGCTTAAGGTGTTATACAAACCCGACATCAAAATAGCCGAAAGCAGTCTTTATGACAGCTGGTGCTTGTTCAAATAAGCCTTCGTGTAAGTCTCTTGTAGCCTACAGACACCTAATACAACTTTTTACACAGTTAATTCTTACTGTGAGATATAAAATAAAAGTTTGTTTTTCTAACCTGTTGCTTTGTCATAAAGTATTAAAGTAGTATCTTAAGTGACAATATAAATCCAAAGGAATAGAATCCAACGAGAGACATTTCTCACCTCCTCTGATCCTGATCCGAATATGAGGAGGTCAAAGGGGATGGCGGCCACCATGTCGATGAGGAACCATCCTTTAAAGTAGTGCACGGCGATCTTGGCCGGATGGCTGACCACCTCGTCGTTGGCGTTGACGTACGTGGTGCGGAAGTTGATGAGGATGTCGACGATGAACATGATGTCCACGATGAGGTCGACCACGTTGAGTGGGTTACACGAGTAGCCACATACACGCCTCTTCTTCTCTTCGGGGTCGTTGAGCAGGAAGGCGGCGCTGTACGGCGTGAAGATGGCCGTGTAAATGACCAGCAGCAGGATCAGCCAGTCCCACACGGCCTTGAAAGGGCTGTAGTGCAGGATGGTGAACTTGTCGATGCGCGGCGTCTGGAGCTTGTACTCTGGAAGCACGTCGGCACCCAAAGACAATACCTAAGGAAGAAAGAATGTATGTACTGAATGAGGTGGATTATTTTCCTGTAACAGCACATACCAAAGTGTTTCATTTTCATTTCGTTTGTGAAGAACGACACATCATACTTTTTATCCATGTACAGGTGCATTTAATTCTGTGGACCATTTGAGATAGTCCGTGCTGCAGAACCAAAAGTCCAGGGGTGGAGCTGGATCTGATCCAACTCCACCTATAAACCTGACCCCTAACCTCTAACCCACAAAATGCTGCACAACAAACTTATTCAACCTGAAACACACTCCACCCCCTGGACTTTTGGCTCGCCTCCACCCAGCTCTGCCCAGGTAGGAGGAGCTGGATCAGGGCTGAATCCCCACCATGCCCTTTTTGTTCTGCAGCAAGTGTACTTGGAACATCTGAGAAATTAGTTAGTTCCTGTAAACACTGATGTTATAGCAGCTGTAAACAGTCTACCTCTCTTTTATTCTTGTTAAAAAGACAAAAACACAGAACTTGTCAACCACAAAGCGAAGACTTTCCCATGTCTGAAAACCGTCTGTCACAAAGCACTGACGCTGGAGACTCCTTCCATAAATGTTTTCTATTCTGGTTTAGAATGAGCACATTAATATAAACCTGTGATTTGCAGCTGCACTACTGTCGTAGCTGGTGTTGTCGAAAATTAATAAACACCTTCTGACAAATCAGAATCAACAGTGCTGCGGGAAATTGTAAAATAAAGTGCTACTTAACTGTGTTCTCGAAATATAATTAGGCAAAAAGCCTAAAAAGCAAAAAGCAGCACTTGGCATCAAGCTCTGATTTTCAATCTCAACTTTAAATTCTGACATTTTAAATTGTTTACTTTTACCAATATCATGTGACTCAGCTTTTCTACACCTTCTTGGTCTGAGAGTGCTACTTGACTGTGTAGACTGGTGTGTGTGAGAGAGAGAGAGTGAATAAGTGCTGTCCTGCAGCCCATTTTTCCCCAGATACCTCGGATTAGTTGTGCAGAGAGCCTTTTTGGTTGTGCACTTAAAGAGTTTGACGGTGTGTGTCTTTGTGTGTGTGTGTGTGTGTGTGTGTGTGTGTGTGTGTGTGTGGGAGGGGATCCTTCAGGCAACCCCAGTGTTGTGGAGATAATTACCAGAGCCATTGTGTCCTCTCAGCGACCGAGACAGAGGGAGGGAAAAGAAACGGAGTGGGAGAGAAAGAGAGACGGAGACAGACAGACAGACAGCGATCCTGAAGGCACAGCAATTACTGTCACAGAAAGCAGGAGGAAACTGTCAGGAATAGAATCAACCTCTCATCGCGCGTTTTACGCCCTCTCTCGCGCGCACCCTGATTAATCTGTAGACTTCGGCGGCTCAGGGTCAAAGGTCACGCTTAAAATAGATCTTCCAGCTGCTGAACAGGAAGCAGAATCGAGTAGGCGTACTGTTTAATTATGCACGTGACATATCGGGAGGCTTACCGGCTCCTGTGCTAGACCTAATCAAAGTTTTTCCCATCACTGCATGTCTAATATAACTGAACATCTATTTAAAACATGATAGATCTTACTAGATTAGTAACAGCAATGGAAAAAATGGTGTTTCCTAGTTACCAGATCAGAAAACATGCTTTTGAGGCAGGTTTAATGAGTACGCTTTAGAACTGTGTCATATTTTAGGGCTGTATTAATTTAAGTTTAATTAATACGTGGGGAATGTTTTCTATATCCAGACTGAACAATCAAGCTTAACATGATCTTATGTTCTGAATACTGAAATGGTCTGTCTGCAGTTCACAACTCTGAGGTGCTGCTTCGGTAGCACTCAAAAAAAAAAAAAAAAAATTTTTTTAAAACAAGCACTTGCCTTTAAACGATAAATAACCGGCATAGTAGGAACGTGATTGCACAAAACACATGGTATGAATAAAATATAACTTCAGTTGCAAAAAGATAGCACAAAAGCAAGCGAAGCAAATGTACTGTTTTGAAAGAAGTAGAAAAGATTCACTCATTCAATATTAATTCATTCACGTTCAGTAAGTGTTTTAATCAGGGTCTAAGTGGATCCGGAGCCAGTCCATCACAGGGCACGACAAACATTCACACACACCTAGGGCCAATTTAGATTCAGGTTCCTCAGTCCAGCTACCTGCATGTTTTTGGGAGGTGGGAGGAAACCGGGGAACCCAGAGGAAACCCACAGAGACATGTGAAACTCCACACAGACAAAAACCCCTGGAGCTGTGAGGCAGCAAGGCTACCTGCTGTGCCAGTGTGCCACTCGTCTTAATCATTACAATCGGGTTAATTTTTTAACTTAATTACAAATTTGTCTTCATTTATCAACCCAGGATCCACTGACATCTAAATACCAGCCTATAAAATGCCACTTTACTAATACCACAGTAATATATACAAGGGTGATTCGAACTAACACCTTAACAAAAGCATATCGGGCTTAAGGTTTCAGTAGGAGGGGCTGTTGAGAACAATGGACCAGCAGAACATTTTTACTGTTGCAAAATATTTCTCTAATTTATGTCACACTGTTAAGGCTTTCATTTGACCCTCACATTTTATAAATTAAATCCTAATAATAATAATATAAAATAAAGAAAATCTATATTAGTCAATAACTGAGACATGGCTCTGTTATTTTGCACAAACTCCATCTTGAAGGTGCAAAGGTCTGAGCAGTAGTACATTCTGAATACTGAACGATGTGTAATTAACTCCTCACTGCTCTGAATACAGTGAATACACAATTTAGTGTGCGTTATATGATCACTGTGTGTGAGGTTGTAGGTCTGGCAGTGTTCCTACTGTGGATAAATAAAGTATTAGGACTTTAATAATTAAGCAAAATAACTCTAAACCCAATATGGATCTGTTATAGTGTGTGTGAGTGTGTGTGTGTGTTGTTTTTACATTTTCAGTGATATTTGTTTTGCATCTAGTGGAGAATTACTGTCTTTGTGCTAATGAACCCAATATTGTAAATGACTGTATATGAGAACTCAGTGTATCTGACTCCTGCTTTGAGAGTTTGCATATACACACATCTTCGTCTGGTAATAACCACATGATGAGGTTCTTAAACTACAATCTCACGCAGCGGCCATTTGGGAACTTTTCCCTCTCATTTCAGCAAATCTCATGGCCTACTGCAAGCTGCAGCCATCTTTCATTTGTAAAATCTAACCTAGTCATTTGGTGTAAACGTTTCACTCCTTAAAGGGTTGTATTTTATATTACCAGGGTGTGTGTGTGAGAGAGATAGAGAGAATTACATTCAGCACAGTGCTTATCTTTTTAGCCAGCTGCCAAGCATAAGGTCCTGAGGTGTAGTTTAATGAGTGTCCAACTCTTTAGGTTTGATAAAAACGCTACGAGCTGAAGAGATGAAACCGGCCATCTGTGTGTGATAAATGCCATCTGCTTAGTTACAGGCAGACAACGACTGAGCAAACAAACAATCACGGAACACAGTAAGGACGACGATGAAACAGGGAGCCGACAAAACGAGGGTCTGGGAGAGAGATTAACAATGTGCGTGTTTGTGTCTGATGGTTTATTTAAAGCCTTTTGAATCTGGTAACCTGAAGGCACGTCAGGAGTGTGTGGATTAGGGCGCATTCCAAATAACATCAAGTTTGAATTATTTAAAAGATTTAGTATTCTGACGAGCCTGTGATTTTATTCTGCCATTGACGAGCAAATGTTAGCAGCAGCACTACACTAAACTGCATTCGTATCATGGAAGGTGGAAAGTTTATCGCAAATGAAATCAGAAATAATCATAAACATCAATGTTTCAGGTTCATTTGATTGTTTTCGTATGTTGTACTGTTTTCTTTTCACTGATATTTAGTTGGATTTTTCCCACAATTCATGTAAGAATACATGACATGGCCTATTACATGGTGTAAATTTAGCAGAACACAACAGCAACAACAGTTTAGCAGGATCTCCGAGGCCAGCCTAGTGACCTCTACTGACCCTTAATGCGACAAAGCTCATTAGGTCAAAAAAGTTTGGGAAATGTGTTTCATTTCATTTATGAGACTGAAAATAGAAAACGAAGAGGCACTGGAATTTCACCTTATAATATAATATAATAACGAAAGTTTGAATAATATCTAAAATGAGAAATTCATTCTGACAGCTCTGGATGAAGCAGCATCAGGTAAAAACCTGCTGACAGAATATTTTACTATCTGTTACTGATAACGCTTTCCCACTGGATGATTCAGTAAGACATGGTATGGTTACTAAATTGAGTCTGTAACTATCTGTACCATGGTCGAGTACCTGTGTCTGTTTCCTATCACCAAAACCGAACTGGTGCAAGGGGTGTCGAGTCAAGGCTGTGCTCTTATAGCCACCTAACTTGAAGCTCACAAACTTTTGAAAGGTTAAATTTGCCTCTTAAACTTGTGAAAAAAGGTGAAGAGAGAAAGAAGAATGTGGGATCACAGATTAGTTACTGTACCATGACACCCTAAATCCATGAAATCTTTAACTTCTCAAAAATACACTAACTGGCCAAAAGTATTTGGACATCTGACCATCACACTCATATGAGCTTGCTGAATATCTCATACCACATTTATTCCCCCTTTGCTGTTATAATGAGCTCCACTCTTCTGGGAAGGCTTTCCACTAGATGTTGGAGTGTGGCTGTGGGGATTTGTGTTCATTCAGCTACAAGAGCATTAGTGAGATCAGGCGCTGATGTTGGTGAGGAGGTCTGGGGTTCAGTCAGTGTTCCAGTTCATCCCAAAGGTGTTCAGTGGGGTTGAGGTCAGGGCTCTGCGCAGGACACTCGAGTTCTTCCTCTCCAACCTTCACACACCATGTCTTCATGGAGCTCGCTTTGTGCACAGGGGCATTGTCATGCTGGAACAGGTTTGGGCCTTTTAGTTACAGTGAAGGGAAAGTATGATGCTACAGCATACAATGACATTCTAGACAACTGTGTGCTTCCAACTTTGTGGGAACATTTTGGGGAAGAACCACATACGGGTGTGATGGTCAGGGGTCTACAAACTTTTATTCATATAGTGTATATTTGGATTGTTTCTGTCACGTGTGTTAGTCAAGTTGGACGACGTCTCACCTGTGTGACTTTGTCCGTGACATTGTGTGTGCGATCCTTGACCTTCGGAGCGATGATGGTTTTCTCTGAGGAGGGCGGTGAGGCGGGGCGTTTGTCGTTGCTGGTCTCAGAGAAGTTGAGCGTGATGAGTGGGATCTTGTTGATGGTGCTGTATTTGGTGAGGTTTGAGTCGGATGTGGAGCCCAGTAGACTGCACTTGATCTGGCTGAACGGCCCTGTCAGAGGGGACACACGCAGTTTTAGCTCATGCTTTTCCATTCACATCCACTGAGAATAATAGCACAGAAATGCTGACTGTCATTCAATACACAGAAACACAGCACTAACATGAACAACACACACCTTCACAATGCACATCTTACTCGTCTTGGGGTTTAAACTAGAATATTATTTTAAAAACGTCAGACCAAAAAAAAAAAAAAAAAAAAAAACGACAGACAAAAATTGTCATGCTGATTGATTACAACACAAATAGGAAAAGCTCAAGCCATACCCCCAGCCATCCAAGAGCGCGATACTAGCCAATCAGAAACAGCGAAAGAGAAGGAGGGGAGGGGATTAGAGTGATTCAGATTGGGAAAAAAATAATCAGTCTGCCATCTTGGCCTTGTATAAAACACGACAGAGAGAATTACAGCAATTACTTTACTTTGAACTGAGGTGCTTAAATACACACCACACACCTGAAATGAAAGGCTGTATTTATACTGAAGAATGAAATGCACAACCGAGCTCCGAAAAGCTACGAAAGCTACAATAATGGTTGGCGCCTCGTCATGATCATAGTCGAATCAGAAGCCAAACACTCCAACATGAATCCAAAAGAAAGAAAGAAATGCAGCTGCAGAACTGCAGCGAATATGGGATTTAAAAATCTGGTAATCTGTCAGTCATGCAGTGTGTCGTGTGTCACTGCAGCATACAACACGTACATTCTCACAAACACATGGAAACACTTTCACACTCGTGTGCATGAAACTCTCCAATGACTAGTTTTCTCTCAAACACACAAGAACAAGAATAATTTGTATAATATTTAAAGCAAAAATATGCACATTTAATCATTTATAACAAAAGTATTGTTTCATTAAAAGTATCAAAATATTATTTTTAAAAACTTTTAACCAAATAGTCCTTGTGTCACTTTTTGATGTTGGAAAAGGGCTCGGAATAAACTGTGTGTCATGTATGCTATACTGAGGAATGTAAATGGTTCTGGGGAAAAAAAAAAAATAAATTCAAATGAAAGTGTGGGGTATTGTATCAAAACGTTACTCAATCACAACTGACTTTTTTGTAAAAAAAATTTGATGAGGATAATTTATTTTCATGGTATAAATTGTGAGTAAATAATTTCACTCATATTTTCAGAGCAAGATTAGCCACAATACCTTATTCCACTTACCCCCCGCAAGCCCCAGGCCCCAAACCTGACACCCCCCAATCCTGTTTTACCCTATGTAGTGAGCGTATATATATATATATATATATATATATATATATATATATATATATAAAACACTGAATAAGATTGCATTAGGGTTTTGATCTGACTGTGTGCTGGAAAGCTGGACAAGGCACTCCTGCTAATATTCACTTCTACTATGAAACTTTGCAGACCTGACATGCACACGCACACACACACACACACACACACACATCACCATATGTTACATGCTGCCTATAATTCTGGGTGCAGTGCGTTTTAATAAGAGCATCGAGCATATTCCAGCAGGGCATTCATTTTCATATCCCAGCGTTTGTTATGTGGCTTGGCATGCTTCCAGGTGGTAGGCAGGCAGGCACGTGCTCATTAGGACAGAGTTGGTGCGGATACCTTTAATGCTTCGCCCATTGTCTGAAGGAAGGGTGTTAGAAAGAGAGAGGAGGCAGGCAGGGTGAGAAGTGGAAATATAAGAGCTGGGCTGTGTGGCCATGAATGAGGCTTGTTAAAGCTGTGTGTGTGTGTGTGTGTGTGTGTGTGTGTGAGAGACAGACCTACAGTCGGCCCTGAAATTACTGGGATCCTCCATGTAAATGTGAATCATATCCAAAAGGTTCCACCCATTCTTTACAAGGGTGCCAATAATTCTGGGGTTGAGTGTGATGGAAGGTGCGATCACCGCAGTCGTGTGTGTCAATAGCTAAATTATGATTTTGTTTCTTTGTCATTAAGTAGAGTGTGTGAGCATGTGTGGTGCATGTACCTTCGCTAGCATGGCGGCCGCGGTACGTCCTGTCCGCATGCGTGTTAAAGCCCTCAAGGTCATGCGTGGACGAGGCTCTGCGCAGCGTACACACGCTCCCGCTGCCCACTGATCCGGAAGGTTCTGTCCTTTCCCTCATGTCCCGTGGCGAGGACTGGTCCTGAGGCCCGGAGGCAGGAGAGGAGGAGTCCAGCAGGTTCTGGCCAATCAGAGCCCTGGTGTCATTGGCGTAGGAGGGGCTGCAGCTGTCTTGCGTGGAAGGGCGGAGCTCATGTGGTGAGAGCGATAGAGACAGGGAGGAAGAGGAGGAGCAGGACGAGTGCATGTCCATTTGTTCGGGCGAGTAAACGGTCACCTCATCCGGGTCTTCCTGAGGAAGGGACTGCTTACTTAGTCCCAGCATGCTTAGCGGCATGGGGAGGCGAAAACGGAAGAAACGGCCCTTTCCTGGTGGGGCACAAAGTCAAAAACATCATGTAAAGGTATTAAAGTCTTCACTGTAATTTATATGCTGCTACTTTACTGTCACTATCCACTTCCTGCACTTTTCCACCACAGGAACCTTTTAAAAGAACAGGAACCTTTCACAGGAGCCTAGGAAGCAGAGGAACAGGGCCAATTTTATTTCCCAAAACATTTTTAGTTCTTGCTCAACAGTAGCTACTTTTCTGTGGACCAGGAACTAATGGAGTAGCTGCTTCTCAAGAAACGTCACTAGTTGTTCAAATACAAACTTTACAAAACACATTCATCCTATACTCTTGCTAAGACATGTTTTAAATCTGCCGTTGCTAGCAAAATAGCATGTTTTACATCAGCAGGTGCTAGAAAACAACTAGCGAAACAAAATGTTTTTGTGATTCTTTTGCTTTTATGCAAGTAGCACACCCCAAAAAAGTCAGAAACATTGTACAGTTTGCATTACTCCTGTTAATTTAAATTGTGGAAATGCTAAGCAGGAACTGATCCAGGATATCATACAGGCCCTAACATACACGACTCATTCACAACATTCTCATACACTGAAAACAGTTTGATCAAAGTCATCCATTTACACAGCATCCATGTCCATTATCGTCTGACCATGATGTAGTAACTGCTGAAGAAGTGAGAAAGATTTCTGATTAAATCTGATGGACAGCCGCTGCTACAGAAGGCTTCAGTGTTTATTAGACTGCAGTAAATCTCTGCAGCGAGGCAATGTGAGGAATTTTTAGCTGGATGTGCTCGGATGTCAGACAGAAATATCGTTGATGGGAGAAAACTGGGGCGTCAGCATCAATACGACGCAGAAAGGAGGCGAGAAAGGGCAAATCTCAAACGAAGCGTTCCGCCTCCCTCGCTGTAGTCTCTCATCAAAGTCAAAATGAATTTTGTTTCTATCTCTCTCTCTCTCTCCATCTCTCCCTCTCTCTGTCTATCTCTCTCTCACGGCAAATCTCATACAACAGGAGCAGATTGTGATACGAATCATCTACAGCCATCAAGTCAAGCTCCAGTCACTGGAGGCTTTACCTGATTAGTGCTAAATTTTTTAATAACAGTTAAATGTTAGCTAAGTCAAACATACACTGATAGATTATACCTCACATTAATGAACTCATTCTTATAATGAAAACATTCTCCATTCACCTTGACAGAAAGTGAGGGCACCACATCAGCGCATCTCTCAAGCAGGAAATCAAATTGAGTCGAGAGCATCAACCGAAACATTACTAATGTGAGATAAAGTGAAGTGGGCGGGGCTTCCTGGGGTGTCAGTTAATATAAGAGAGTTCAAAACACCTACGCAACTGTCAGTCATTCCAGATTAATGTCAACTGGCTCATCTGCTGATTTTATTGGGGAGAAATAATGTCATAATGTTGATATGTTTAACGGTTGGAATAAATTTGTGTTACATGGAAACACCCCCATTCATTTTCTCACATACTGTGTAACAAACAAACTCAGCACATTAAACAGGACTTTTATGACACTGCTAATTTTCCAAATGTAATAACAGAAACAAGCTGTTTTGTGTCGTGCCTCCTTGTGTACACACAGCCCTCTCGTTTCTCTCCTCCAATCCTGTTCTTCTCTCTGCCTTTCTTTTTCTCTCTCTTCTCATTCTCTTCTCATTCCTCTCATCCTTTTCTCCCCATCCCTCCCTCCTCCATCTTTTTCTCTCCTGTCTCTACCTTTTCAAATCTCCTCTCCATCCTTCTCTCTCGATCATACTCCTCCTCCATCATTCTATCCCAATATCAATGTTGCCTCCTCTCTCCTTCCTCTTTTGTCCTCTCCATTCATCCCTCTCCATCTCTCTCTTTTCAACCCCTCTCTATCCCCACTCAGTGTTTAAATCCCATGCCAGCATTAATTAAATCACTGGCCAAACAGGTCTATTTATATCCCGGATCAAACGCAAGCCCTGAGCCTCCCACAGGACCTGCATCTGTTTTTTGGGAACTTCCTTTAATTCTTCCTCCTCAGACTCAGAGGCCACGTGTCACTAACAGGGTTACTGAAAATACATTTCTGACATCTAAGAAGATGTGAACCTTTACTTTTCTACTTCAAAGCTTCTTCTGGGGTGTTTAGAGTGGAAGAGGGGGGAGAGAGAGAGAGAGAGATGTTGATAGATGCATAGATGCACTGATTTGATTCACTGCAGAATAACTAATAATTCTGTCACCACCACTGCTTTGGCAATGCAAACTATTTGGCATATAGCTCCTTCCTAACTGGTCACACACACACACACACACGCGCACACACACACACACTTCAAAACCTCTCTGTTGCTATGATACCTGTGGACAGATTTGCATGGGCTATTAATTGGGATTTATATGTGTGAAATATGACTTTGTAATGGAGACACAGTGTGTATCTACTGCTGAGTGTGGAGCTGCATTACTGCACAATAAGGCACAGAGACGTGGTATGTGTTATCTGGCCCTGAGGTGCATAAATATTGACCCCCATTTGACTTCCTGGGCTGCTTGGAGAATACAGCTATGGCCCCTCTCTCTCTCTCTCTCTCTCTCTCTCTCACACACACACACACACACACACACTGCACACTGCAAGTCATCCGATTTCTTTTTCCCCTCAGACGCGGGGATTTTCTTCATATCTATCTTATAGAGGTCATTTATGAGAAAGTCTCTTCTCTTCTATCCACTCTTTCTTCACTTCTTTCCTCTACTTCTATCCTCTCATCTCCACTTCTCTTCCTTTCCTTTTTCTCATATACTTTTCTTTTCTCCTCTCCTGTCTTCTCTCCTATCCACTCCTTTTCTCTCCTCCTCCTCTCTTCTCTCCTATTCTCTCTTCTAGGTTCCCCCAGTGTTTCTTTTACTCCGTTCATGCTACAGTTTCCAGAAAGTGCCTGTTTTAATGCTCTTGTGGTGTACAGTAGGAGACAGTAGCAGACAGACTGTGTGTGTGTGTGTGTGTGTGTGTTAGTTAGTTATTAGCCTCACTGTGTTGGGGTCTGGACGGCGACATATGGTTGATGCGCTCCAGCGAGTCCATGCTCCCGTCGTCCAGGATGTAGTCAAAGCTCAGGATGAACATCATGACCACGCCCTCTTCGTTCTTCACGGGGATGATGTGGGTGTTGCACAGGAAGTCAGAACCTGGAGGAGGAAAATTCAAATCATTCACATTAGCCTTCCACAGAGCACAAGCCATCGATAATGTTTCACAAACTAGTGACGTGTGTGATACAATATTCGTCTCCTTAGTTAAAAAAAAAAAAAAAAAAGCTTTCAACACATCGCACACATCATGATACAATAACATTACTGGCTCATGAATAGAATTCTACAAAACTAAAATCATCACGTCCAATGTGAATATAAAATGAAACTTTATTCTGTAGCCGTCATTGTAATGGCCGATTTAACATTTAACCAGCCTGTGGTTTGCACGCCTTCTTTTATTTGACTTTCTTTGCTTTTTCCTTCTAATGGGAATACAGAGAATACAGAAGAGCAATGATGTATTCATAACTAAATGTTCCAAAGCATCAATTATTTCATTATTACTAAATGTATTTCAACGTACTCATGTAGCACTGGTCAAAACCATTCGAGACTTTAAGCACAGGCAGCTGAAGTGGTGGGAAATAAATCTATGTCAATGCTAAAGGTGTCATTAGTGTCATCAGCAACAAGATGTCACTAAGAAATAGCTCTAACATGACAGAACGGAGCTTTTGAACAGAAATCATGTAAAATGTGAGATTTATAAATTTAAAAACACACTGACAATGCTGAAGTTAAATAAAATAAAGTCAGTGGAGGCACTGTAAAGGATGAAATTCCCTCCTGCTCCTCGTGTAAAACTAGTGTGTGTTAACAGGTTTTATGGTAAATACGCAGCATGAGAAGATGCGAGTCGTGATGGAAACTCATCCAGACTGAATGCACGAGGAGTCGCATGATGATACATGATGGATTTTACACACAACACTGCTTTCAGTTCAATATCTAACTCAATATCTCCACTATCATACACACACGCGCACACACACACACACACACACACACTGTGCTGATACTGATTTCTCCAGCTATGAGTAATTTTGCGAAGTAATATTACACTGAGTCAAGTGTGTGTGCGCACACACACTTGAGTGCCTACATATGTGTGTAAGTGCAAGTGCAATTGTGTGTGTCCACATGCTGATGTGTGTGTGTCTGCATGATTATGTGTGCACTAGTGTGTCTGAATGTTTGTGTGTGTGATTGTGTGATTGTGCTCTTGTGCGTGTCCACGTGTTTATATATGTATGTGCACTTGTGCATTTGTGTTTGTCCATATTTGTGTGTGTGTGTGGGTGTGTGTGTGTGTGCACGCAGTTGGGTGTGTCCAGATGTTTGTATGTATGTGTGTGCACATGTGTATGTCTACGCAGTACATGTTTTTGCGTGCGTGTGTGTGTGTGTGTGTGTGTGTGTGTGTGTGTATCTCAGGATTACTGATTTTGACTGCTCTCTCTGGAGACCATGACAGTAAAGTAACCATGGCAACTAAAGGGCAACTTCGCCCTTGAGGAAAACGTGTCGTGTGTTTTTGTGGCTCCTGTGAGTTTTTTTTTTTTTTTGCGCCGTACATAAACCCGCTCTGCTCACCGTGCCGTCTTAGTCACATTTTATCTGCATCAACGCTATTTTACAGATGACCCCGCGTTAAAGTTTTCCATCAGCATGTTATCACGCTGTGTATCTGCTCCTCACGCTAGTGTAAAGAAGGTCCAGTGGGAAACTCGGTGTGTTTTCTTACACTCTGCAGCTGCTGACCTGTCGTCTCATTCATCATCACGTTCACTGGTGGCTGCCGTGTGAGCGAGTCGTTAGCATGTGAATGGATGACACACACACACACACATACACGGGGCATCTAATTACCCTGTCACTATTCAGCATGACATGATTCAGCTCAAGTGTGTGGAAGTGGAAATGAACAGCTGTTTTGTGTGTGTGTCTGTGTGTCTGTGTGTGTGTGTGTGTGTTTGTGTACACACCTGAATATATGGAGTGTTGGGGGGACGGGGACTCCACAAATATAATTAAATTCTCCACAATTAAAAACGCATAAAAGCTACAGAAACAGGCAGGAGAGAATAGGGGTGTGTGTGTGTGTGTGTGTGTGTGTGTGTGTGTGTGTGTGTGTGTGTGTGTATAAGTGTGTGTGTTTAAATATAGCACAGACTGTTCTCCCTTGTCCAATGCGCTGTTAGCTTCACTGTCAAACTGAGCTATTTTTGTCAGGGGCAAACACACTCGCACACGCACACATACACATACACACACACACACACACACACACACACAAACAAACCAATGACAATCCCACATAGCTGAAGCGATCATCATCTGCATTTCCACACACACAAACGCACACACCTGCACCACACAGCAGCCATCTGTTTATCGTTGTGGCAATAATATGTTTGGATGATGAATCAAATCCCCAGCAGAAATACAATCTACAGATTCGTGTGCAAGTTTTTTTCCCGTGTGATCATCAGATCGACGTTATTATAACCCTTTTCCGTCTGACATTTTGCTGTTATTTCCACCTGTACTGAATTTGATTCTCTTGCTTCCCCAGTTGCCATGAGCACCAAATAGCGTCATGGGGGTGGAGCTAGAAGGAGTGCTGCGCATTGATTGGTCAAACACGATCAATGTGCTGGCTTTTTCCTCAGCCGCCAGCGCACTTCTTCCATGTAATCCTGCAGGAAGCGACTGGAATGTGACCACTTTTTAAAAAACACTGCTTTCCACAGTTTAAAAAAGTTCAGCCAGATGTATTCAAACTTTTTCCCCAGTTTTTTTTTTTTTCTTCCAAAAAACACAACAGTACATTTTGATATAATTCTTTTACAAATCACTTGTCTAATGTCCCTCGTGAAAGCATGAATGGTTTCTGACCTTCGCAGGAGAGCAAAGCAAACAAAGCGTTTTATATCACTGTCCAATTATAAATAGCATTAAAATTATTTGTAAAGTGTTAGATTTGCCTTCATTGTCAAAATTTTCAGCCTTTTTTCTCTTTTGGCTGAAAACCAAAAGCACAGTTTTAGAATATTTTTTGGATGATATGTTTTGTTGGCATCCCTAATAATCACTGCCAGCAAGCAATCGCGGTAGTTTACAAGGAGACTTCTGCATCGGGTAACAGGTATTTTGGCCCTTTCCCAGATCTTTCCACAGATGTTCAATAGGATTAAGCTCAGGGCTCATAGAGGACCATTTAAGAACAGTCCAAAGTTTTTTCCTAGCCATTCTTGAGTGCTTTCTGACACTGGGCAGTATGTTTCTCTCCAGGATGCCTCGACAGTCTTGAGCCTTCATTATGCCCTGCACAGATTCAAGGCCCCCTGTGCCAGACGCAGCAAAGCAGCTCCAAAACATGACTGAGCCCCCTCCATGTTTCACAGTAGGTATGGTGTTCTTTTCTTTGAAAGCTTCTTTTTTCTATCTGTGAACATACAGCTGGTGTGACTTGCCAAAAAGCTCTAGTTTTGTTTCGTCAGTCCAAAGGACATTCTCTCAGAAACTTTGTGGCTTATCAACACGCATTTTAGCAAATTCCAGTCTGGATTTTTAATGTTTTTCTTTCAGTAGTGGTGTTCTCCTGGGTCTTCTTCCATGGAGCCCATTGTTGTTTAAAATGCGACGGATGGTTCGATCAGATAGTGACGTACCTTGACCTTGGAGTTCAGCCTGAATGGCTTTGGATGTTTTCCTTGGCTCTTTGTCTACCATCCGCACAATCCTTCTGCTCAACCTGGTGTTGCATTCCTTCTTGCGGCCACGTCCTGGGAGGTTGGCTACAATCCCGTGGACCTTATACTTTTTAATAATATTTGCAACTGTAATCACAGGAACATCAAACTGCTTGGAGATGGTCTTATAGCCTTTACCATTAAGATGGCTATCTACACTTTTTTTTCTCAGCGCCTCAGACAACTCTCTCCTTTGCTTTCTGCGGTCCATGTGCAGCGTGATGCACACAATGATACCAACCTACACAGTGGCACGTTTGCTCTCTTTAAATAGGCTGATTGGCTGTTACAAAGATTGAAGACACCTGTGACACTAATTAAGGTTAAACATTTAGTTTGAAACATGATTAGAATGCAATGATCTCTAATCTTTTTTAGGGGTACCAAGAAATCTGTCCAGGCTGTTTTAGATTATCTTGGTAAAATAAACAATAAGTCATTTCTCTTCACAATTTTATTGGTTTAATCTATCACAAACTATGGGCAGGCAGGTATATATGAGAGTATTGCTTTTGGTTTAATCACTTATCAGGAGCAATGAATCATTGTTTCAAAGAACTGTAAAGGTACCAACAAATTTGTCCACTTCTGTAATTATAGTTAAGTTGGACGTACACCGATAGTATTTATTTCAAAATTAATAAACTAAATCCCAAAAAAATGAACTATTTACTGTGACAGAAAGCGAAAGCTCGTCGCCAGTGCATCTTTTAAACACCTTCACAAAAGTCAGTCATTCCTGATTCGTATGTCGATTGTCTCATCTGACGCATTTATTACGGGGGAAAAAGAAGACTGCTCTTTTGCCGTATTTTTGTGTTCTGTTGTTAGAACGTGGAGCTCCTACTCAAAACGTGTAAAGGTTGTCAGGTCTGAAATGGTCAGTTCCTTCCCTCAGATTGATTACCTCTGGGTGAAGTGTTTGTTTTTGTTCTGCTGTTGGTTTTGTTTAGTTGTTTTACCTCCTGACCAATCAGGGCGCAGGTTGGAAGGCGAGAAAAATGAATATTGGAAAAATTACTGTGGTAAAAGAGGAATAAAACACTTTGGGATGTGCAGTTATAGGAAAATGATCACTTCAGGGTGGTAACAGTAACTCCACTTCATCACAGCACCATGTGTGGATTATTTTCCAATAACAGAATGTCCTCAAGTGTTTTATTCCTTATGTATTATAGCTATTTCCAAAACAAGTGTAATGGTTTTAAATGTATTAGACTAAAGCAAAAGATTTACTGTGCATATGTACTTATATTACACTATTATTAATATTATTATTATATAATAATATTATATAGTATTATATTACTGCCATATGCACAAACCTATGACATTTGTAACAGAGCAAAACCAGAACATAAAGTGAGCCAAATCTGATTTTATCATGGTAGGCCTGTGTCTGTCTATAGCTTTCAAACTGAATCATTTGAATTGCATGTCTTTTTTCAATATGGCTTACATGTTGATGTTTCACAGTACACAGAAACGCCTTCTAGTGTGTCAGTTTTTTAGATAAACTGTGTACATCACACACACAAAGCACTGTGATTTTTGTATGCACATGCGACAATATGGTCCGAGTGTAGAGCTCAGTATTTACAGCAACGCACTAATCCAGCTCATCTCTCTCCCTGACTCTGGATGATGAATGTAGTGAGAGGGGCAGATATGTGCAGCATCAGGCCCTGCACTACATCACTGTCAGTGCTCCTCCACAACACCATACATCCTGCAGAAAACACCGTCCAAAGATCATCCACAGGGAGAGACATGGAGGGAGGTTCCCCCAACTAACGTCCAGTTTCTCTGCAGCCGAGAGGTTAGAAGATGGGAAAATCCAAGAGCGAAATAAACGGAAGAGTTTTTCTGTCGTCATCGTGGGATTGAGTGTGCTCTCATGGCAAGCGGCTCGGTGTAACATTACTTCAGGTTCAAGTTTCACCAATATTCTTAACCTCAAGATCATGATAAAGGGCAAATGAAGAAAAAATCGAATAATTTCAAAGAATATTCCAGCGTTTTCCCGTATTTCCATTTTTCTGTATGAGTGATTACTGCAAATAAGGATTTTGACTCATTTCCCTGTACTGAGAATAGAACAGGAAACTCAAAAGTCTAAGGACACCTGTTGAACTCAGTAAACACTTTAAATACATGCCATAAGGAATAAAACACTTGGGGGCGTGCTGTTATAGGAAAATAATCAACAACGAGATGGTATGATGTGGCCTACAGGGCAGCGTTACTGTTACTGCTGCAAAGTTGATTATTTTCCAATAACAGCATGCTGCAAAGTGTTTTACTCCTCTTACACCACAGCAATTTTCCAAGCCTATTTTTTTTTCTATTAAATACATGACAAGTCATACTTTTTATCCATTTACAGTCACATTTAATGTTGTGGAACATTCATGAAACAAGTGAGTTCCTGTTATCACTTACATTATAGCAGCTATAAACAGTCGTTCCCTCACCAGCCTCTTTTGTTCTCCTTTGGCTGATACAATTACAATGTTTTTCATTAATGAACAACACGACACACTTTTTAACAGTTTATAGTTAGATGTAATATTGTGGAACGTCTCAGAGACAAGTTAGTTCCTGTTATCACTTACATTATAGCTGTAATAAACAGTCATTCCCTCTCTCCCTCTCTCTCCTTCTCTCTCTGTATAAAGAAAAAGCAGCTCGTCATCTTATCGCTTTAATATTAACCTATGTTCATGTTATGGCAGGACTACTGTGAGCTACTGTGCTACTGTGTGCTGTCATACGAAAAATAACGCACATCTTCTGACAAATCAGATTCGAGAATTCAACCACACTGTGGTATAAAACATAAACTGCAACCGTTAACCTACAATTTAACAATAAAGCTCTTCAGAGGAGAGAGACATGAGAGAAATTCTTACCAGAGCTGTTCTTTATAAGCAATAAAGTAACAAATAATTCTGTTCTTTAAGCTTTCCCTTCAGACTCTGGTTGAAAAACACAATTCTTTTCATCACACTTCTTTTAACAACCTAGATAGAAGTGTCTCATTTCATGTTTCCATCTGTTCCTTTACACTGCTCTTTCTCCATCATCTCCTGGCATGGGATTGTTTTTGTAAGGGTGTGTGTATATATGTGTGTGTGTGTGTGTGCACACTGTAGGAGAGATGAATCAGTAGTCTAATATCTTCCTGTATTTTCGGGATATGATGCTTACAGAGAACAAGGCAATGTCAAGTCTAATTCCACTGCAGATTTGTTATTTGAGCTGAACAGCAGTTAGGAAACAGGACAGGGAATCCTTGGTGGAGTGTGTGCATATATAGGAGGTGTGTGTACACAGCCTACACACATCGACGTATAATCTAATGAAACACGTGTAGGATTTGTACAGCATCTGTAAGAAGCTACTTGACTTGTAACATAAGCATTAATATAGAAACACAGTCAGAGGTGAATATAATAAGGTTTAATATCTGTTGCTGTGTGAGTTCTTGGTTCTCTTCTGGAAAATACTGGGATGCTCCCTTCGTGCCTTCTGGCAGAGGAGTTTAAGTATTTTGGAGTTTCAGTTCATTTCAGATTACAAGGCTAGCCTAATAATAGCACTCTAGCTAGCTGTGATGGAATGCTAAAACATGCTGAAATGAAACCCTACAGGATATGACATTGTAGCCAGATAAATCATCACAATTTGTTTGGTACTCACTCAACAAACTGTTATGTGGAATTCACTTTTATACACGTCTCTATATACATACAGGACTAAAACAGATTTGTTATATGCATTAGGATTTGTTCTATGGGTGTGTTAGCGTGAGACAGAGTGTATGTATGAGTGAATGAGTGAGTGTGTGTGTGTGTGTGTGTGTGTGTGTGTGTGTGTGTGTGAGAGAGAGAGAGTACAGTGTGAGTAGAAGAGAAGCTTAAGAGCTTAGCTCCATGGGGCTGAATAATTGCTTTAGATCCTTAAATTTCATGCTGTGCTGGTGCTGGTATTAGTGCATTAAATAGCCTACTGAATGCGGTATTAAAGCATAACACACACGCGCACACACACACACACACACACACACACACGCGCGCTTCTACCATAATGAAGGCTTAATGATGCAAGCAAAAATTTGTTAAGAGAATGGCAAAATCAATTATTCACACAGGAAATGATGAGGAATCAATAGAGGTAGGAAACCCTTATTGGTGGAAAAAATATATCACATGACTAAAAGCATACCATGATGTTATTATATTGACGCTGTTGAATTCTCGATTCTGATTGGTCAGAAGGTGTTGATTCATATTCAATAACAGCAGTTCTGACTGCAGTTTCAGCTGGAAGACAAATCGCAGGTTTATATTAATGCACTCATTGTAATGTGTTATTGTTTCTATAGTAACGACTTACACAGGGACCTGTATGGTGGACGGGCCACGTGAACGGATTAAAAACTTGAGTAACCATTGCTGTGGAGAAGTTTTCTGTTTATTTAACATGAGTGGAAGGAGTCTCCAGTGTCAGTGCTTTGTAACAGTAGGAGCTAAAGCTGGAATGTAGGTGCTTTTTGTCTGATTGAGGCTGGTGAGGGAACGACTGTTTATAGCTGCTACAGCGTAAGTGCTCACTTGTTTTGTCGACGTTCCACAACATTAAATGTAACTATAAACAGATTAAAAGTATGGCATGGCATTCTTCATTTAATATGTAACAAATTGTAACAAAAAAACAATGCTGTGGTATAAAAGGCATAAAACACTTGAGGATGTTCTGTTATAGGAAAATAATCAACTATTTGGTAACAGTAATTTGGCTTCCTCACAACACTGTGTTGCTAATTATTCCTGCAACAGTGCCTCCTGCTTGTATAATTTATCGTTTGTATAATTCGACAGGAATACCATCACACAACAACAACAACAACAACAACAACAACAACAACAACAACCACTAACCCGGATGAAATGTCGAGCCAGGCTGCACTAACAAAACATATTAACCAATCAGGCACCTACTTGTGTCAGTAACCACACCCACTCTTCCACACTCAGAATTATCCTTCTCATTTTTACGGGTTGTTTCTCCTCTTTTCTCTCCTTCAGGAGAACAAAACAGGGCTTCCACCAGCAAGAGAACCCCCCTAGACCGACCTACACGAGCAACTCGACAACCCCTAAAAGTTTAATCAGGAGGCTGTTTTTAGAACAGCAATATCCACAATAAGACAATGGAGCTCTCCTCTTACCGAGACTCACTTTCACCATCTGTGAGATTATGTTAGCTGTTATACGAGACGCAGGTCAGATATCAAGGTCAAGACGGGCCACAAGTAGGTCACCAGCATCACAAATGGTTAACATATCAAAAATAATACTTTTAGAATCAACGCTAAATAGAAAGACTGTTTCACGTCAAAGCCAATAGGTTCAGAATACTACTTATTGTTTGGGTCCGCTATAAACATTTGACATTTTTAGCATCTTTATTCACCATTTTGCTATTTTGCTTATAATTGCAAAATTTTACCTTTTGGCTTTATTTTCCTACATCTCTGAACACAAAATTACACAACAATTAATATGTTGTTTCGGAGATATTTCGGTTGTTCGCAAACGTAACCATCATATACAATAATTAAGTAAGTAATTCATCATTTGTGATCCCTCTTTTCTTCTAAGAAAATTCGAAACACAAATCACACACACTCCCACTCTGAGGGCTCTGAGGGACAGCATTGGTATGACAGGTCAGAAGAAGTGCACTAGAACAGTGAGAAAGGACACTCTCTCTCTCACTGTCTCTCTCTCTCTCTCACACACACACACACACACACACACACACACACACACAGTGTAGATGTCAGGCAGGCAGTAATAAGCACTCTGACTGACTGCAGGTTCCGAAATTAAACTGAGCTCAGGCTGTGGTGTGTGTGTGTGTTACAGTGTGTGTGTGTGTGTGTGTGTGTGTGTGTGTGTGTGCGTGTTACAGTGTGTGAGTGTACGCCTGTGTGTGGGTGTTTGTGTGTAGTTCCAATCTGCATCTAATCCACTGTTTCCCTGTCAGCAGAGTACCTGCAGTGCACATTCACTCACTCTCTCACTGAGTCACTCATTGACTCACTCATTCATTCATTTAGTCCCTCATTCAGTCAGACAGTCACTCACTCACTGAGTTGTTCACTCATTCACTCATACAATGACTCATTCATTCACTCAGCCACTCACTTACTAACCACTCAGTCACTCATTTAATCAAACTCTTTTACTCACTCATTCACTGACCGAGTTGGTCACTCACTCATTTACTCTCTCACTCATTTACTCCCTCATTCACTCATTCCTTCGCTCACTCAGTTACTTACTCGCTCATTTAGTCATTCACACAGTCACTCGCTCATTTATTCACCCGCTGACTCAATCTCCATCACTCTGTGAATGTTTGTCTCTTTGTTTTTTAAAGGTGCCGTTTGTTATGTTTAAAGATGTTTCCAGGTCAGCTAGAATGCTATAACTTTGAAGATGCTTTAGAAAACTGTGTTTTGCAGATCCATTTTTCAGATCATTACTTTCAGGTATAACAGTGAAAAGCCTTTAGCTATTTTTAGTGCAGAAATACACCTTTCTGCATAATTTCATAAAAAGTAGGTAACAGATCGTGCAGCATGATTCACAGGTTGAACCCGGACACATTTGATAGTATCATTATCAGGGAACTGCTTATTCCGATAGCCAATCGCTAACTGAGTAATAAAGCACAGGGGACAGGTGGGTTAGGAGGAACAGATGGATGGAAATTCCCCCTGACTGTGTGTATGAGGGTCTCGCAAACAGCCACAGCGGCATTGTGTCTGATCATAACTGAGCCCTACTAACTGGTACTAAAGACTGAAAATGCTCTGGTGATGTGAGAGCTTTGTTTGTGCTGGGGCAGCTCGCTGCAGCTTTACTGTTGTGTTAACAGTTTATTTGCGCAGCATGTGTCTCGGAACGAGAGAGAGAGAGAGAGAGAGAGAGAGAGAGAGAAAGCGAAAGAGAGAGAGAGAGAGGAATTGAGCTATGGAGCTTCTTTCAAGTTTACACCTGCCAAGAGCAGCACACGAGCTATAAATACATTCCTTTCTGAGTCACCAGTTAACACACACACACACACACACACACACACACACACACACACGATGTCTCTTGCACTTTCTCTCTCTCTGAGGACACTGTGGTCTCCTCGGGGAGGAGGTGTCACTGCCCACAGGGCCAGAGACAGAGAAGTTTTTACTGGTTTACATTATGTTCTCATCTCAGACTTTCTGTAGCTAATTGCAGCGCTGCAGCTTTGCTAATCACTGAATGTCATTTCAGGATTTCACCTTTTATCATCTACAGCTTATTTGTCAAAATAATAGAGAAACTGTTACTATGGTAATAGTAATTTGTATATAAAATGCTAATTTTATATAATACAATACAAAACACTGATTGAAGTCATTTGTATTTTTGCTTGTGGGCGTGTAATGACTACTACTCTTGTTGCTTGTGGGCGTGGCCTGTCCAGCCTTTTTTTCTTTTTTTTTTAAAGTACCGATGAAAAACGGTAGCAGCCAAAATGTTTAGCCTACAGCGCACTGTATGATTTTTATACCACAGAGCGGTTGAATTCTCAAATCTGATCGGTCAGAAGGTGTGCATTATTTTCGTATAACAGCACAGGTAGTTCCAGCTGTAACATGAATGACAGGTTAATATTAATGCACTCGTTCTAATGCATTATTGTTTCTATAGTAACAGCTCATACACAGGGATTTGTATAGCAGAAGTTCCACATAATCTAATACTATTAATAAACAGATTTTAAAAATGTGCTGTTTAACAAAGTATCGTTATTATACCCCTCTTACACACACCACTTTTGTTTAAAGGCATTTAAGTTTGTAAGTCTTTCTCTCACTTCCTCTTGTTGTCATGTTACCAAGAAACCAGAAAGCGTAAACTCCTCTCTTCTGAAGACTAACGTGGAAAACCTAAAAGTTACAGCTTCACCTCTGACTGTTACAGCTCTGATTGTTAAGTGCTGACACTGGAGACTCCTTCCAAAAAATGTTAAACAACTTCCAAAGATGGAGGTGAAAGAAAAGGAGCGGGAAAATTACTGAATTAACTGAAGTGCAAAAGAAACTGTGAATGTGAGCAATTACACGGGCTCTGTTTATGTGCTGTGCGCGCTGCTAAAGAGAAACCGAGATCACAAATAATGAATTATTGAGTTAGACAGTGGCGTGTGTCAGGATAAGACCTTGTAAGTTGCACCACACACACACACACACACACACACACACACACACACACACACACACACACACACAGTCAGTCATCTACACACTGACACGCTGCTGGAATCTAAAGTGCTAAATTATATGCATTGGCTCTCACACCTGCTAAGCACTTTATAAAAAGCCATTTTTATGATCCAGTCATCACACGCTTCTCTCAGCTCTCTGTGTGAACAGCAGCATCACAGCTGTGCGTAGCCTTTTAGCCAATCACATGTCACGACAGGCGTCTGAGCCTCTGAGCAGCCTTCTAACTGGTGGCTTAATGTGCTTGTGAATAAACCTCATTAATCATGCAAACGGGTTGTCGGGCTGCGTGACCTGGATACTGTATCAGATTTGTTATAGTATCCGGGATCTCCCTTGTTCACACTTTTTTATTCAGAAGCAAACAAAAAAGCAATCCGGGTCATTTACAGAGACCGAGGAAGCGAGTTCACAGACCTTAAGCATGCATACTAAAAAACTAGCATTGATACGGAAAGATGAAACGAATAAATTTGGATAATGACTCCAGTTGAAACTGTACTGCTATTCTGTGATGATATTCTGCATTTCGAGAGATTTAAACAAGACAAAACCCTCAAGGACTACAAACAATAAGTTTAAGAAAAGAACTGAGATAATTCCCATAAGGGATGATGGAAGGATTTTAAATCAAAGGAGCAAAAGCTGGGAAAAGGATTTCATATTTTTATCATCGTGTGCCTTGTAATGGAGGCGGATGTAATTCTGTTCAGGGGACAAAAGCCACGATTCGTGATTCTCTCATTTAAAGCACATGCGCTATTCAATATGACATTGTTCCCAGGCTCTGCATAAAGCGACGCCACAGTGTGAATAGCTAACATTATAATATTCCCTAGTAATGAAAGGTAATTGCGTTTCTGTTAAACGGTATGCTTTGCCGAGAGGTTTTGGCCAGCAGTTGGGAAATAAAGCTGCTGATATAACTGCACTCTCTGCAGTACTATAAATTCTAAATAAAGCCCAGCGTATGTGCCAATCATCTTCGGGGCAGAATACCAATTAAGGTGTGTGGGTGTGTGTGTGTGTGTGTGTGCGTGTGTGTGTGTGTGTGCATTTGTTTCCAAGAAATCTCCATTTTTGACAGCTGTCGCTTTGGTGTTCTGCGTTTTATGGGTCTGGGAGCCAATAAAGATTAACAAGAAAGTACATCTGATTAGTTCAGGATCTAACACGAGGCTCAGTAGCATCGAGAAAATGTTATGTTTCTGTTTTTTTGACAGTTTTAAATATGCGGTTTTTTAAATTGTGAGATTGTGTGCAATCATGTCCTAGGCTTGCGATATTGACATCGTTTTATTGCACCCCCTAACTATGGCCTGTGGCTATGAAGAGCGGGAAAGAAGGGGCGCGGCCAGATATATGTAAGACGTGTTGTGTACATGTAATATCATTACAGCAGGAAAATACTGGGAGCTGGTTATGAGTCGCTGTAGCTGCTAGTTGTTAGCATTAGCGTTTAGTCAGAGTTTTTTTTTGCTTAATTACCCGTTAATAAGGTCAAGAATGCTGCAAAACTGAGGTCAGGACTGTAAATAAACTTAATGGCATTTATGGCTTTATCTGTTTGGCAGCACAGACAAGGGACGCTAAGACACATCAGAGAAGGATGTTTTGATGCTCCGCTCTGAAGCCAGGCAGCAGGTTATTAAAGGTCGTATAGGATACCAACCTTGTGAAAAGGAAACACATATTACGAGATACAGCACACTTTATTTTTGTTGATCCTAAAGCTGCAGGCATCACATCTTCCAACACACATTTAAATCGTATGACTCGATAGCCATCACGACAGTTGGACTCTATATGTGGTTCCCGATACTGTTTCAATCATCCCAGGCCTATCGTGTCCCCTAACCATCGCTGACTGTCGATAGTATCACTCATGGCTTTGGAGGGGTATAAGCTAAACCAGTGTGTGTGAGCAGTGTATTACTGACTCGGGGCAAAAGAAGGGGGTGTGGCCAAATATATGTGACATCATTAAAGCAAAAAATATATATATAAAATAAAATAAAATACCGGAACTCGACTGAAGCTGTTAGTCGCTAACATTAACATTTAGTCAGTTTTTTATTTTTATTAATTACCATTAATAAGGTCAGGGATGCCTGCAATACTCAAGTAGGGACATTAATGAGTTATTAGCTGTAACTAAGGTGTTTCAATTTCTTCATTTCATGTTTTCAGGCGTGGAAGTTTAGCACAGTGTTATCTGTTTGATGTTTTGTTGATCTGCTCAGGACTCAAAAATCAGATAACACCAGCGGCTAAGGTCTGAACAGGATGACAAAATAGGCTAAATTTCTTAAAGCTGCAGATACTATGTTTTCTGACAGACACTGATAACTTGATATCCATCCGATACTATCGCCATTTGTCTCTAGCCTACTGGCTGGCCATTTTAAGCATTTTACTGAGTCTGGGAGCCAACAACTTACATTTCTGTGACAATTAGGAAAAAAAATTGGAAAGCGTAGCAATTTCTTTTTGCTACTAAATAGCATTATTTTGCAGTTAAGATAGCAGGGTGTAGGGTAAGGTGTGTTTGGCTGCTGGATCAGTAGGAAGCAACAGTGGAAAGCCTGGCGATTTCTCTGGACTACTGAGAATTGTTGTTTTGTAAATAGCAGGGAGTCCTTAGAGAAGTAGTTAGATGGTGTGAGGAGTGCCTCGGGGTGGAGTTCTAGGTGCAATAGATGTAATAAGCAGATTCTCTCAGTTCAGCATCTGATACAAATCAATGGAGTCTCCAGTTTGGGAATATTTTTCATATTTATCTAAAGCTGGCAACCTTTTTAAACCAAACAGAGACTTCTTAAACTTTAGTGATATTTACAGAACGACAGTGAAAAGCCTGTAGATTTATTTTAATTCCCGAGAGGTGCTATTTTGCAGGTAGGAGACCTAAATAATTAAAAAAAAAAAAAAAAAAAAAAAAAAAAAAAAGCAGATGAGGTGCCTCAAGGTGTTGTTTTGCATGAGTTACACATTATAGAAAGACCTTGTTCCAGTTAGTCTCAGCCTCAGACACCCTAACTACAGGATATCGAGCCTCTGATACCTTTTGTACACTTTTCTGGCCACGAGCTTCAGAGTGGCTCTTCACAGTCTCACTGGCTCTCCATACTTCTGTCTATACACACTGCTTTATTCCAGCTTCCAGCAGTTTCCAAACTCTGCGACAGAGCGAATGTTTCAGCAAGAAAAGACAAAACTTCATGGAATCCTGTCTAAAAGTTAGTAAAACGTTTTGTTTGAAGCAGTTAATGGTGCTAGAATAAACATGCGAATCTTGCGTGGAATCTGTGGGAAAGGGTCTGTGATTGATCGTCTTCCATGTCAGTCAAATGACATCTTTCTGTGTAAGGAGTTGATTCTTGGTTACACTTATTGACGAAATGTACGAGGCTCTCTAGCTTCACTAGAGGTCTGTCCTGCGAGACTATATTCCAGATATAATATTGATATATAGAAATTTCACAGTAAACTTTTCTGTGATGCCAGGGGTATCTTTCATAGCTGTTTCTATATCATTTTTATTTTAATAACCAGCTGAGTTAATGTTACGTTTTATATTTTTTTAAAACCTTTAAAATTTATATTTCCTCATCTTAAGTGTTAACATTTTTTCTAGACATTGAATTATCATGAAATTTAGTTTTTCAACATTTATTTTAATTCCTGCACTGTTTTGCTTCCAGTCTGAGCAAACCTACACATCGTGATACATATCGCGCCTCCTAGAAATGACTTGAAGTATAATAAGTTATTTTCATCATATTGTCCACCTCTAGCCCCAAACTAGTTATGCTTGTCACACTTGGTTGTAGCCATGTGTCAATAAACACAATATTCCACGATATAGTACATAAAATATTTTTAAGCATGCTTCAAAATATTGTCACTAGCCATCTGTTCTGTTTGGGAGGCAGCAGTCCAGGCAGACAGCACTTCTGGTTAGCATTTGCATGGTATAAAGATAAAGCCTGTCACATTTTGAAGGCACCATAAGACAGCTGTCATCTAGGGTACCTTATTTGGGCCTAATTTGAGCACATCACATGTATCTTTCTTGACTAATACAATCCTATAATTCTGTTCAGCAGACAAGGCTCCCACAAGAACATGACAGACAGAACTCTTACTGAGAACTCCTCAATGTGATACCTGCTGTGGTTCCTTTTCTAGTTGAAATGCTGCCCAGTGACACAGTAGTTTTTATAAAATTACTACTATAAACTGGGACGCATGCTTAGGCAATTACCATGATGGAAAATATTTATATCGTCACATGTCTGGCTGCATAGTTTTGTTATAAATGTTGAAACAGTACATACTTTCTCTCTTTCTGTTTCTAAACATTGTATACAGAAGACGAAAAGTCTTCTTACCCAGAAACTTTGGCATTAATTAGCTGAAGCTCTGGGTTTTGGTGTTATTAACTTTTGCCTGGTTCCTGGTTTAGATCTAATCTCAGCCACAGTGCTGTCAGTGCTACTGTAGCTCAGTGGTGTTCCCCAGGGATCAGTCCTTGGCCCCCTCCATTTTTTTTACTTTCATGCTACCCTTGGGTGCTATTACGCTGTGTCACACATTTATGTCAGTACTGAATCTACCGCATTCCTGCCACCACCTGCCATTATTATATTTGGGACATAAAACTATGGACGTGCTTAGATTCTAGATGTCCAAACCTTTCTATTAAAATGAATACGTGGCAGAAAAAGCTCTGGCTGGATCACATTATAATATGAAAACAGCATATCACGTGACACTCACTGTCTTACCAGTCCTATCGGCTAAACCGACTAGCCTAGCTTGCTATCTAGATGAGATTTATCATTAGTAGTAATGCAGAAGAAATAAAAATTGGTGTAACTGGCAATGAGAAGACTGTTTGCCTTCACTGTAGCTTTGGAAGCAGAAAATCGAGAGAATTTGAGCTGCTTGCACCACTTGACTGTATGTGGACACAGTTAATGTGGGAGGTCACATTGCGTACGAGTGAATATCACAAAAATACACACGTTATTTTTTAGCTACATTGCATCATTGGAATATTGGTACTTGTATTCAACATAATCTCATATTTTCTCACTAACAAGACTCTGTCCTCCATTTTGTTTTTCCTCGCTTGTTCCCCAACTTGCGACCTGACCGGTCGGGAGGTTAAAAAAAGCGCTTGACGTCTCTCAGAGCTTTCCTAAAAAGTTAAACTTTTTTCGACTTTAGAAGCTCTGCAGTGACCAAAAAAATGGCTGCAGCAGCACTTTTTAAAAGTGCCTACATTCTGCGCACCTTGCAGCCACTTCCCATAGGAGTACATTTAAAACGAGCGGTGTCAGTGGAGGACAAAAAAGAAAAAGAAATGCCTTCACCTTCCTTCTTTCTCATCATATTTATTTATGTATTTTTATATAAGCATCTGTAAGTTGGGCATAAAGTTTCAGTTTTCTGGTTTCTGTAAAGCAATCTTTGGATTGAGAAAGGTGAACATTATCATCATCATCCTCGTCATTACAAATACAGCCTCCTTTTTCAGTGTTTCTTCAAATGCCATGGCCTCCAAAATATAATCTGTACACTGCCTTTTCTACGCAGATATTATAAAATAGTGACTTAAATGTCACCGGGTTCATCACTGAGTTCAAGAAATAAGTCATTTATATCAATTTTCTGACACTAAACAGCGCACAGCCTGTTGGGACAACAGGGAGAATAATGTCCGATTAGAACAGATGGCACACATCCCTTTCTCATTCATCAGCTCCCTCCATTCCGCACCTGATTATGGCATCAGTTCATTCATTCGAGCGCTGACTCATGAGCTGTGGCCGTCTGGGTGAGCCGGTGTTGGCACGGCCCTGCCCTGACCTTCAGCCACCGCTGTGCCACCTGACACCGTCGACACTGACGGACATGTGTTAATTACCACAGGTGTGACTTTCCATAACACAGTGACTCTGCTTTATGGGTTTGCACATATACTTAGACACACATGCACGCGGAGAAGCTTTTTATTTAGACCTCGCTCGGGTCACGCTGCTTTTCTTACACAATCCTCTCTATTCTCATTTGTCAGAAACATGCGATGGCTTCGAGGTCATCTCCGGGAGCTTTGAAATCCCCACCCCCCATGTGTGCTGCTGTCAGTAGCCAAGCTGGGACAAACGCTTCTACCTACCTACAGTCCATTCGTCACTATCTATCTATCTATCTATCTATCTATCTATCTATATCTGTTTCTCTCTCTGTCTCGTCCTCTTTCCTGTCGGTTATATGCAGAATTTATAGGAGGCTGTATTATGCTATACGTTACTGCTGATATTCCTTATTTCTGCAAGAATAACAATAATTATCATTATAATCCAGCAGTGACACAGAAGCAGAGGTCAGGGACAATATTTGCCCTCCCTATCACCCTCTTTTTTTTTTTTTTTTTTTTTTTTTTAAAATCACACCTGTCCCCTGCTTCGGAGACGGATTTGAATATACCCACATTCAAAACAGTAAAACTTGGACATGCCTCATTAAAATGCTTAAAGAATACCTGAAAGGATATCTGAATTAGTTACACTGGCAATGTTAAGCCATGTTAGTGTTATGACTGTAACATAATTATGGACACAACATCTAAAATGTCACATAAAATGTTGTAGATTTTAGACCCCTAAAGTGTGTTTAACAAGGAAAATATGTATTTTATTCACTGTATCTTCTTTTTTTTTTTTTTTTTGCAAAACACATAGGAAGTGTGAGTAGTGTAGAATATAGATCTTTTAGCTCTTGTCCAGTCAAACAAACAAATTTCTGAACAACACAGTCATTCAGTTCATTCATAAATCCCCGAATGGCTGTTGGTCTAAAGATAGACACGCGCACTAAGCACTCATGCACTTACCATCCTTGCGGTGGTACGTGATCTCCACTTTCCTCTCCTCTGAGCCGAGCAGGGCCTGCGCTATCTGCGCGACGGCGTGCCGTTTGGTCAGCTGGCCGTGCAGGAAGTCGCACGTGCACGGCTTCTGCATGATGTCCGGCCGTGAGAAGCCCGTCATTTCGCAGAAGCCGTCGTTGCAGAAGATGATGGCGCAGTTTTGCACGCGCGCATTTGCTATCACAAACTTCTTATCTGTGGAGGCAGACAGGAAGAAAGAAGTGTTAAGAGTCTAGTGATGATGAAGTGATGAGAATTAACAGTCTTTGATAAGATCCTGAACCCTATTAACCCTGCGCATTAACGTCCACATCCATATTCCAGCACCCATTTTTTTTTATACATGTGCATTTAATCAAATAATAAATCAAATTAACCATCTATGGAAATAAATGCTTAAGTGTGGTTTTCAGGTAACCTTAGAGACACACCTCATTATTTTAATAATAAAAAAGCACAACCACAACTATGGGTACTTATATAAAGCACAAACCAATTAATGCACCATGATATCATACCGGTGCTTTAACAATAAATAATGAATCTAATATTTGTCTTTGATGCATTGCTTGTTTTTAATGCACACACACACACACACACACACATAAATGCATAAACAAAAAAAGTCTCATTAATGCCACAATGTGTGTAAAGTTGTGCGATCGTCAGAGATTGACTATAAAGCGTCTCAGACCTCTTGTGATTGGATTTAAGTGCGTTTTAAATGCATTTCCTTTAGTAGATAATAACTTTCCACAGACTCTAGACAGGCAAGGAGCAGATGTAAACACCATGGTGTTTGTTTGTTTGTTTTTTTTTAAATAAAAACATTCATTAATGTTCATTCATTCATTCTTTGCATTCATTATTAACCTATAATAATATGAGCTACCTTATTATCAGGCTAATTAGGTCACGTGCATGCAGATTATGCAAACGAAAGGAAAACAGCAGAATGGGTTTAAATGTGCAGAGTGCTGAATGGTCAGTATATCAGTACATTATAGCTAGAGTGATATTTTGCGCCAGTGAACGCGGGGGTTTGCGTTAGCGCCGTGTGCGCGTGGTTACGTTTGTAAACAGTAAAATAAACGCAGAATCAATACAGCAGGAGTCAAACAATCTTCAAACACACAGCGTGATACAGTAAAGCATGTGGATGAAAGCATGGGAAACAATCAGATAAATAAACGAGTCTGGAAAGCCGCAGCTTCACTCTGACCCGAAAATATGACACACAAATATTTCTTAAATGACACGATCAGTACAGATTAGAGGTCATCTGTGCACCGCATGACCCCGACTGAGCGACAATCCCGCTGCTCGGTAACGGAAACACTTACTCTGACCCTCGAATTTGCGGATAATGATCCCCAGGAAGGTGTTTTGCGGCGCGACGTGACCCCGCCGCACCGGCATGATGATCGCGTGCGAAATCCAACGGAGCCAAACGAGGCGGGGTGTGTGTGTGTGTGTGTTTGCGTGTGTGTGTGTGTTTGTGTGTGTTTTACGAGCGCCGCGCGGACGCACGGGGACCTCCGTCACAAGTCGTCATTCCGGCGGAATGTGTGTGTGTGTGTGTGTGTGTGTGTGTGTCCTGTGTGCGCGCGTCTCCAGCGTTTTCACGGCTCGTCTTTCCCGCGTGTCGTTCTTACGCAAGAAACCGGGGCAGCACGCGGCCGCGCGTGCGGGTGCGGGCGCACGCACATCTCTGGGCGAAGGGCGCGCGTGGAAACGGCGAAACGGCGTACACACCGCATGTCAAAACCGCACGCCCCGCTCATAGCCCCGACGCGCGCTGCTCTCCTGGCGTACTGCTTAGCACGGCGGTGGATGCAGGCGCGCGCGCGAGCCAAAAGCTGACAACCAGTGACGTCGGTCCGCTGTACGGTTGTGCGCGAGGAAACCGTATCTGAGACAACAGCGTCCAACAGCCTGGAGCACGTGGGCCTTTTCTTTTCCTTTCCTTTTTTTTTTTTTTTTTTTTCCCCCTCCAACCTTCGGGCGTATCGGTGACACACCGAGAGGAAAAACCAGAGCGGATGTAGTTAACCGAGTTAGTCTGGTATTGAACGAGTTCGTGAGGACCGAGTTCTTAGAGCAAAATCAAAGAACCAAAATCTGATTTGAAGTGCAGGCGCAATCACATAATCATGCAGCATTATTGGTGAAGAGGACAGAAGACACCCAGAGCCCTGAGGAGAATATTCAGGAGAAGAGAAGTGGCCTGGGGGTGAAGTGTTAGCTGGTGGTTATTCATTCAGGGCTTTATCCCCAGTCAGGGTGGAGGTGGATCCGGTGCTGATCCCAGGAACACTGGGGGCGAGGTGGGAATACACACTCAATGGGATGCCAGTGCATCACAGGGCCCCTTCACACACACACACACACACACACACATTCTCACCTAAATTTAAAGTGATCACCTGCCATGTTTTATTGGGAGGTGGGAGGAAACTGGAGAACCCAGTCACAGGGAGAACGTGCAACACTCCGTGGAGGCAGAAATCCGAGCTCAGGATCGAACCGGGGACCCTGGAGCTGCACGCTGGGGTTTTTAAATTAGATTGTGGTAAATTAAATTGTACGAACTGTCCCTTAAAGCACTTATTATACAGTACAGCATGGTTCGATCCTGAGCTCGGGTTACGGTCTGTTTGGAGTTTCACGTGGTCTCTCTGTGTCCGTGTGGATTTCCTTCGGGTTCTCTGATTTCATATCACCTCCAAAAAACATGCCGCAGGAGGATTAGCTAGGCTCAGTTACCCCTATATCTGAAGGATTGCCCTGTGATGGACTGGCTCCCCATTCGGGGTGTATTCCCACCACACACCCAGTGTTCCCGGGGTTTAAGCTCCGTATCCACCACGACCCTGACCAGGAAAAAACTCTTACTAAAGATGAATGAATGAATGACTTTTGTGAATCCATACTCTGGATTCAGCAGCAGCACGTTAAAAGTGCTGAATGATGCTCTCTAATGGTTCTGGGTTCCACAGGACTTCTAAAGAAAGGAAGATGTCCTACATAGAACCTTTAAGTTCCCCCAAAGGGACAAACCAACGACCTCATTAAGGATCTAGATTTAACCTTTCTTTCTAAGAGTCTTCTAAGGAGACTTCATAAATAATGCAACACTGTCAGTAGTTTAAAAATTAAAATGATGATCATTACAGAAGCATTAAAAAAACTTGTCCCTGGTGCAAGAGCCTTTCCAGTAACTTTGCTGACCTCGGAAAGATTTTATTTATAAGTCTGTATGGTTTTCAGTCAGCCAGGGCATTTTAAAGGTCTAGCGTTAATAAGAAAGGTTACTTGAAGATGCTTTGCTACTCACCTGAAGGACGGTTCTGCTGAAGGGTGGAAAATTTTCTGCCATTTAAAGTCACACCTGCAAGGACATGAATAAAAGTTCATCAGTTAGGACTTATTAGTTTATTTGAATTAAAACATAGTACTGGTCTTAGAGTAAAGTATATACACATGGAAAAGAAAAATACACTTCAGCTGTCTGAAATGTTGATGTAGCAAATGAAAACGTCTCATTTACTGAAATGAGAAAGTTATTAAAAACTCATGTGTGGCTTTTTATTCATCACATATTCTTTCCTAAACCAATCCACAGAGCTACGTGTTTAAACATGTGACAAACTAAAAGCCATGTCAAAAATCTAACCCACACCAACTATTTACTCTGAATGAGCTGATCACATAATCTGAAGTCTAGTGTCATTAGATCCCGATGTCCGACACACAGCCAATTATTTTTTAATGACCATATCAGTGCCTCCATCTAGTGGTGTTAGTGAGCTGTGCAAAAGTTTTTTTCTTTATTCTGCATCTTGGGGACTGCAACACATGTTCAGATATATATATATATATATATATATATATATATATATATATATATATTAATATATTTTGTTTACACTTTTACGCTTTTTAAAAACTCCTCATGCAGTTGGCATTAAATCACTCTATGTAGATTAGATTAAAAATCGTTTTCAAAATTCTTGCATTTCTCAATCTCATTTCAAAACTTGATTAAACCAGTTCAGAGCTAAGTAACATAGACTATGTTGAATTCTCGATTCGGTTTGGTCAGTAGGTGTTGATTAATTTTCTATCCCAGTAGTACTTCTGGTTGGAATTCAAATGACAGGTTTATATCAGTGCGTTTGTTTTAATACAGTTTAGTTTCGATAGTGATGCTCCACATAATCTAAAATTAATAATCTACTAATCTAAGCCTAATAATAAACAGATTTTAAAAAATGTACTGTTACTTAACAAAGAAAAACTGTTGATGAGGTTGATCTTCCTGTCAAGACGTTTGTTCAACATTTATGGAAGGAGTCTCCAGTGTCAGACCTTTGCCCTTTGCAGATTCTCAGGAAGTGAATTTATTTATTTATTTTTTTGTCTTAGTAACTCCAAGAGAGGCTGGTGAAGAAACAACTGTTTATAGCAGCTGTAACAATGAATAATAGGAACTAACATGCTTGGTGGTTGTTCCACAATATTAAATGTAAATATAAACGGATAAAACGTATCCCCAAGTGTCGCATACCTTACTTGTGTTATATTACAACTCTAAAAATAACAAATAGGTAAATAGAAAACTATAGAAACTGTATTTATAAATCCTTGGTTTGCAAAATCCTGTCCGTGAAGCATAGCTGTTTAGTCCAGTTTGACCGGTCACTTAAATTTAATGGGTTTATTCCATCAAAACATCAAAAACATATCAGCATGTTGTAAATATTGTCTAGTTCTAGTGGTGGAAAGTTCAGGAAGAAAATTCTCAATGAAAAAACTGACCTAATATTTACAATTTATTTTGATCTGATTTAATCTGAATGTATTTCTTTCCGGGAAGCTGCTTTGGGACAATGTCCATTGTTAAAAGCGCTATACAAATGAAAGTGAATTGAATTAATATTTGAATAGGTGGATTTTGTTCATAATTATTATTATTATTATTATTATTATTTATAATATAGGGCACCTTTGATGCAAAAAAAAGTGAGAACATCTGATCTGAATTACACCAATAGTCCAATGCTCACTTAAATAGTAAAGTAAGGATACTGAGAATATAAGTTAGAAACAGTAAAAGTTCAATTTTAAAGTGTTTGATATTATATCAAATGTACATAATGAAGTTTAGACTACTTTTTTTTTTTTTTTTTGGTTTAACAGGAAACTTTCTTTAGTCTCTGCAATCTTCAGTGATCTTCATTGTTAACTAACACTAGCTTGCTAGCTAAATGATTGAAAACTGAAAACCTGTCAGTTTCTGGGAGGATTTTAAGCCATTAAATATTTACACAATTAAATAGAATCCAGTTTAAAAAAAATATCTAATCACTCCTTTCAAGCCAACACCAATAATACCAAAATGAATGTGTAGCTTCAAACACGGCGTCTTTACAGTTTCAGGTAGGCTTTAGCTAGGTGGCTAATGTACTGTAGCAAGGCTTATTTGTCGGCTTATAACAACATTTAGACAGCTATGTCATTGTAAAACTGTAACAATATTTCCTTATTTAAATACAAATAATTCACTTATTTACCAATGTCATGTACGTTTGCTTTCCGGCCAATAAGGCCGCGCGTTGATGCCGAAAAGAGTCGACTCTCTGAATCTATGAATTAGGAATCCTGAGTCGACTCCTCATGGCCAGTGATTGGTCGATTAAGAACAAACGGCTCTTTGTGAACCGATTCGCATCTGTAAAGATCCGTTTTGATGACTGAACATTCGAGAAATAACGGTCGAAAATTTAAATGAAAACACACCAGAGCGGTTAAGCTTCCAAAGGCTTAATATTGCAATAACTGATTAGGGAAATGTATTAGAGTTTAAACAAAAATAACCATTTGCTTTTAAAAATGGAGTTATTTATACTTAAGGGAATATATTCAAGAGAAGTAGATATATTTGTAAAACATACTTAAAGGAAAACTTGACCCTGGAACACGTTAAATAGGTTTCTATTAAAAATATTTTTGATGTGTTTATTGAGTCTGGTGCTAATTTGTCAGTTGATGCATTCATTATTATTCATTATTCGTGCAGTTTAATGAATTATTCGTGTGAGACGTTAGCGGCTGTGTGTTACGGGCAGAGGTGTAGCGACAGGGCAGACCATTGCCTGGGGCCCCGCGTTGGGAGAGGGCCCCTGAGGGCTGATCATTTAAATAATTAGAAATAAAAATAAATAAACAAAGAAAAAACACTTTATGTTCTATTAGATGTGTTTTGACTACTTTTAAACGTACATTGTATAATTATATCTCTGGGAAACGTGAAGACATAATAACATCAAAAATCTGTCAGAAAGGCCCCATGCATTTATTTTGCCTGGGAGCCTCCACATAATCTAGGTTCCCCTCTCACAGGGAGATATTGCTAGCACAGGTACAATGCGTTTCAATAAAAAAAAAAGAAAAAGTGTCAGCTCCTTAAAACAAAAGAGCAAGACCTTCTTTTCTCCTTTTCCTGCAAAGTTTCACTTCATATTAATGAGAAATCCAGTGTAGATGTAGTGGAAACGTTGATGCAAACATTGGACTGAATGTCCTGGTGGTATTAGCATAAAAAGTTGACACTTTGGAAGCTGATCTGTTTGAGCAGAGGACATGAAAATAGACCGACATATCCATGAATTTCAGAATTTCATTACAAATTAAATCTTTTATGCCACTGAATATCACATGTAGATTATAAATATTAATATGTAAGTCATTCAGAGGGGATTTTTCCTTTAAATACAGTAGCGAAATATGTCTTCTTTATTACTATACGCCACTGGAAAAAGGAAGCAGTAAATGTTTGGGCTAAATGAATGACAATATCAATATATGTGTGAGGCAAAAAAATAAATAAATAAATAAATAAATAAATAAATAAAATGGACAGTGGATTGCTAAAACATGTATCCCAATACAGAGTGTTGATTTTCTTTTCAGTGTGAACACACTTCAAATCATCAGCATCCTAGCTTTCAGAACTCCTGAGATATCACAGTCTTGTTGGAGTGGTTCTTCAGACTGAAGAATTTAAAATAATTATGAAGCAGACTGTTTATTTATTTATATGTTTTTGCTATTTTAATAGAAAAAAGTGCCAAGAATGGCCGCCTGCTGAGGGTCTCAGAGACACGAGATTGTTGCACGAGACTGTTGCAGAAGAGTGCGTGGGAACCAGTTCTGTTGTGAACCTTCTGAAGAGCAGAAAAGAATTTGGCTGAAATACTTGGAATTTAACTAATAAATCATTTAAGCTTTTATATATTTTGGCATGCATTCACAGACGCACAGACACACACAGAGGTATAATATACACAGGGTGATTTTGTGATGGACAGGTATGTAAATGTATCGTCTGTCAGTCATGGTGTGTGAATGGCTAGAATCTGAATTATTGATGATTTGTTTGTGTGTGTGTGTGTGTGTATATGTGTGCTGACCTACTATATCTGTTTTACAAGATGACTGTCTATAAGTCTAAGAATTAAATTCATTCCATTACTGATTAATGCCTAATTGTTTATGCTCAATAAGGCAAGATGTGTATGTGCAGGTGTCTGTGTGTGTGTGTGTGTGTGTGCGTGCATGAATTTGCTTGATTTCTCTATCATTTCATCTGACTGTCATCATATCATTAAATGAAATTATAAGAAGCATAAAAGGATTGAATTTTCATTCTTTAATTAATTAAAAAAAGTGTAAAAGTGTGTGTAAGATGTGGAAATCGATCACTATTCATTTCAATTCATAACAATTCAACATTATATTCATAGGGAATTAAGAAAGCTATACAAACCACGATGTATCGTGTCTGATTTGCTCAGACAAAGACAACTGACTTTAAAATGTGTGTGTGCATGCATGATTTATTTAACTTGTGTCTTTTGTTTCGTTCAGGGCAGCAGTGTTAGGTTCAAGGTTAATGGATAGTGATATGGCTGCATTACACCTGAGTAAGATTGGGAAATTGGACAACTTGTCCTCCAGGCAGCCTTGTTTACTACAATCTTAATACTCTACACTTTCCATCGGATCTCTGTTAATTAGCCAGAGAGAGCGCGAGAAATCCAGTAAAGCACGTCTCCCTTACAGGACGCACGTCTGATAGGAAAGTGATCTTAACTCGCGTTTTGTTTTACCTCCATTTTTTTAATGTATGACATCACAGGGTCATAGCTGTAGGTTACAGAAATGTAACACCAAATGAGCTTGACAAAGAATGAAATCCTTAATTCCATCCATCCATTTTCCATACTGCTTATCCTACACAGGGTCCAAGGGACCTCAGGACACACAGCAGGGGACACCCTGGACCAGCCTGGATGCCAACCCATATCAGGGCACAATTGCACAAACATCTGAACCCCCAACCCGAGAGGTATGAGGTAAATGTGCTAACCACTAAGCCACCATGTTGGAATGTTTTAGTCCTCTTATGCCACAGCAATTTGCCAATGATTACAGAAAGTAGTGCAACAGAAAAATGTTTGTCCTACCTCAATGAGATCATGAGTTCAAACTCTGACGATGCCACAGCCATTTGTGATTGGAAGCCAAGAGGGCAAAATTGGTGAGGGATGGCATACTCTCTCTCCGCTGTCAATCACAGCAACACTGGATAATCATGGGCGTCTGTGAGCTCATATATGTGGAAGAGGGCTTTCCTTTGAGTGTGATGTACTGCCTTGTAACACTGTTGGCTGGCTTCACATGTCTTGGAAGAAGTCTCCATCCTCCAAGGGTTGTATGATAGGGAAGACCTGGTTGGTGCATGGGAACTGGCTGGTGACCAAACTGGGGAGAAAACTGGGAAAATCCCCAGTTTTTCAACCACAAAACTCATCTGTCATGAAGACTTTCCTATGGCATGAGGAAGAAACCTTGAAAAGAATCATACTCAAGAGAGAACCCATCCTCTTCTGGGTGACACCATGTAATTTTATTAATTACAGTCTTTACAGATTACATGTTAGAGCCCTAACACTCCAAGCCACATTAAAGATTGTCTCCTGTTGCCTCATGTACAATATTCTGTAAAAGTTACACACTGTAAAGATGACAGCTGATGTGTAATACACAACCCAGGCAGCAGGTAGCAGCACATGTACAGATAATAAAGCGTTATAAACTCCAGGGCTGGATTTGAGCCTCTCTCAATTCCAGCCCTCTGGCTAATGTGGGAGGATGCCAAACCTCAGGTTTAAAAATAATTACAAAAATGATCCGCTTTGTAACACTGTCTACCCATCTTTCCATTTTCTTTTTGACTCATGTCAGTATGAGATATCATTTATAATCAGTAACCTGCAAACACTATAACAAGGTCTATTGGCAGTCCATAAAAAGAACATCCATAATATCAAGGAAAAAGAAATATATGCCAAAGAAAAATCATAAATAAATGTAAATATAATGGTAAATTTTATGCAGGCCTGGTTTACAATAACATGAACAGTATGTAGCTTGCTAAAGCACAATGCCAACTTTAATTTGACACACCTTTTAGTGAAAACATGACAGATATATCTGTAAGCTAAGTACAGCTTTATGTTTTATGTAGCTTTATGTTTTGCAAGGCCATAATATATCCCCTAATTGTAAAATCCGAAATTCATTACAAAAGTGTAATATTCAGTATGCAGCATTATTTGTAGCTGTAGGCTGATGAATGGTGCTGTGTGGCCATTTTCTCAGTGGGATGTGTGAGTGTGGCACGTAGCAGAAGCGTTGCAGTGGAATGGAAATCGATAAGATCTAAATTATTCAGGATTAAGGAACGTAATAATCCTCTTGCTAAAATGATATTAAGCTCTTAATTGCCTGGTACACAGAAGGCCATATTTGAAAATGCCAGTGACAAAATGGCGAGTGCATTAATTTACCATAGTATAGACTCTAGTGAGTGAGTGAGTAAGGGAGTGAGTGAGTGTGTGACTGTTAAGTACATGTGTGTGTTTGAGTGAGTGAGCACTTTGCTCACAGCTCTAAAATGGGCTAAGATCACCTACAGTTTCTGAAGTTCTGGCACTGGGGATTGAGTCAGTGAATGAGTGAGTGAATGAGTCAGTGAGTGACTGAGTGAGTGAGTCACTGGGTTAGTTAACGAGTAACTGAGGGATACGAGTAACTGAGGGATACAGTACATGGAGAGAGTGACTGACTGAGTGAGTGACTGAATTACTGAGTGACAAAATGAGTAAGTGAGTGTGTGAGTGAGTGACTGAGTGACTGACTAAGTGAGTGACTGAGTGGGTGACTGAGTGAATAAGTGACTAAGTGACTGAGTGAGTAGTGACTGACTGAATGACTGAGTGAGTGAATGAGTGAGTAGTAACTGAGTGAGTGACTGACTGAATGAGTGAATGAGTATGTGTAAGTTACTGAGTGAGTGACTGACTGATTGAGTGACTGAGTGAATGACTGAGTGGGTGACTGAGTGAATGAGTGACTAAGTGACTAAGTGAGTAGTGACTGAGTGAGTGACTGACTGAAGGACTGAATGAGTGAATGAGTATGTGTAAGTTACTGAGTGAGTGACTGACTGAATGAGTGAATGAGTATGTGTAAGTTACTGAGTGAGTGACTGACTGAATGAGTGAATGAGTATGTGTAAGTTACTGAGTGAGTGACTGACTGAATGAGTGAATGAGTGTGAGTAAGTTACTGAGTGAGTGACTGAATGAGTGAGAGAGTAGCTGCGCAAGTGCCTGAGTGAGTTCACTGTAGTGAGATGGTGAATGAGTGAGTGAGTGAGTTAATATGTGGGGGTGTGTGAGTGAGTGAGCGCTTCATCTAAAACAGGAGAAGACCACTTGCAGTGTTTAACAGTTGTAGTTTTGGCACTGTTGTATGAGTGAATGGTTAAATGAGCAAGGGAGGGAGTGAGTTAGTACATGTGCATGAATGAATGAATGAGTACGTGAGTGCCTCAGTTAGTCAGTATTTTATCTGGGTATCTGAAATGCCAGGAGCACTTAAAAGCTGCAGGTGGCCTCGTCCCAGTTTAGACAGAAGCACTTCAAGGCTTCTTAAAAATGGAGGTGTGGAAAGCTGTTCTCATTCACATGTTAAAATATTTTTGCTTAATTAATTACAAATGCTCTATTTGTAAAGAACATTTAAAATATGGCTTCAAATGAAAACAATGTCAAAGAAACAGCAAAAAACGCTTTTCTTTTTGCGCAATCACACAAAGCAACACGCTTTCCACACTTTTTCTCATTTGCTCCCTTTTATAAAGTATAAGACTTTTCTTTCATTTCAATGTACGTCAGCATACTGATACTTGCTAAAGGCAGATTCTAGGCTATAAATATATTTTTAATTCTTGATTTCCCTATGATTAAACTCCCCTTAAACACCCAGGAGCCACTGGTGGTTTAATCTCACATTCCTCACTCTCATAACCACAAACCTCACAGCTGCGCTTTGAGTTCCACTGCAGTTATTGACTGATTTATAGCAGCACTGAATAATATGCTTTGAAATGAATAACTGAATATTAAGCAGAGACTTTAAGGGGTTAAAGTCTTGTTAGGCTCTGACAGAGTGGAGAGAGAGGCTTTAGATAATCTGTTTTGGGTTAGTAAATGATCATATTAACTAAGAAATACCCTAGCAATATTCAAAACAAATACCAGGAAACCTGAGATCGTCCACATACACTTTTTTGACGACTTGTTATAATGAAAGAACATCTACAAATTGTCATTTCACAGTAGGGGTGTGTAAACTTTTGCACTCAACTGTAAGTGGTATTTGGAGTACTAATGTATTAACTACCATTGTCCACTGAAACAATTCTTTCCTCTGCCTTCGAAGGCACATACTTGGGTATAGAAATTATTATTGATTAGTGACACCACAGTGCTGTCGAATTCTTGATTCTGATTGGTCAGAAGGCGTTGATTAATTTTCTACATCAGCAGCTCTGACAGTTGTGCCAGCTATGAGGTAAAGCCATATTAACAGCTAATTCACTTGTATGGAGGACGCTATACATGAACGGATTAAAAACGTGTTGTTATTTAACAAACAAATGTTATGTTGAAGTTTACCGTAAGTTTATTTAACATTTATGAACAGAGTTTCCAGTGTCGGAGATTTGTAACAGTCAGAGGTAAAGCTGTAACTTTTTGTCAGGAAACAACTGTTTATAGCTGCTATAGCATAAGTAATAACAGGAAGTACTTGTTATAACAGGAAGTACAGGAAAGAACTTGTTTTCTCGATGTTCCATGAAATAAAATGTAACTATAAATGCATAAAAAGTATGATACCTTGTTCTTTATTTAATAAAATATATGATCACTGTCAAATTACTGTTGTCAGGAGGAATAAATCACTTTCTGTTGTTGGAAAATATTCAGTTTTGAGATTGTAGCAGTAACTCTGCTTCATCACACCACCCAGCCGTTGATTATTGTCCAAAAAACAAATCCCTAAGCGATTTCTTCCTTACTTATGGCTTGAAGGAACAGTGTAAGAGGACACTTGGAGACTGTTTACATACACATATCCAAAACATGAACTAAAATTAGCATCTGGTACCATACAGTCACACACTGCGCATGTGTTTTGACAGCGTAGACTATTAACTTTTTTGTAGGACACTAAAACTCTGACATGCTACACTTTAAAAGCCGTCTATCCCTAACACGCTCCCCATTTCAGTCGCATGGCCGACCAGTTGGAACCGAGCCTAATGAATCCCCTGCAAGGTTAATTTGCTCCGTAATGGCATTAAATAAGTATATAGAAACAGTGTCTCTTCTAAATACCAATTCATTACGTGTGCGGTTATTAAGAGTGAGGGGTATGAAATTACAGCCGGCGTCGTCACATTGGGCCTCATTAGGCCGCCGTTTTTATATTCGTCTCCCTCACGCCTGATCATTGTACAGAGAGGGGGCGGGGCTTTTACTGCTCAATACCCGTAATAATTTTTTTCTATTCCTAACCTTTCAGCCAACCCTCATATTTTCATCATTTCAGCCCACATTTTCCACTTTCACAGCTCTCTGTGGCGTACTTAGTCAAGGTCTTTGAATCGGACGAGCCATTTAGGCTGCAGAATTCAATTATTGAAGGGGGCGAGAGAAGGAAGTGCTCTGTGTGAATTAATGGGTCTGCTGAATGAAAAGAGTTTGAAGACCAGCTAAAAATATGCGCTATTTCAGTGCAGTCACTTCCTGTGGACTATTTTATCATTGCCAAACGATCAATTCATTTGCGTTTAAAGGAGTATGGTGTGCTTTTGATTCAGGAGTTTAGCTCATTGTGAGGCCTGCATGTGTATGTGTGTGTGTGTGTGTGTGTGTGTGTGTGTGTGTGTGTGTGTGTGCATATTTTGCTCTGAGGCCTAGTAATTACATTCTCTCTTCACTGCTCACCCTGATTATAATGGCTCATAGATTCTGTTTGGTAATGCTCTCTTTTATGGAGGCAATTAAACAATAAAGATAAAATACGCAATTAATTGCAAACATAATTAATATTAGTCGTGATGGTCATCAGCGTGTGTGCGTGTCATTGAGCATGTGTGTTTAGTAATCATTTGTTCATGTATATGCAAGTGCACACACACACGCACACATGTGCACACAAACACACACACACACACACGCACACGTGCACACACACACTGTACTATTCTCATAAGCACAATAATGTGACAAAATGACTTGTGAGGTCCTTTTGCTGGTCATGAAGTCAATGTTCTTTATGTTCCTCACAGACTGAAGCTAAAATGCCAAAGCACTTAATTACAGTCTCACATATACGTTTCGAGGCATTTCCTTAATAGGGGCCAAAATTTTTGTTCCCACAATTTTCTTCATAATTTTCAGTATTAATTAGACATATCATGCAATAATATTTGCTTAAACTTTCTCTGAGTTTGATATTAAACATGTAATAAGAATAATGACCAAGACTGGACTAGGAACATCTCTACACCTTTACTCAAATTTTTTTTTTAAATGGAAATTTTGTCAGAATTTGATTGAACCAGTGCAACGTGGTTGGATTTCATCAATCTTATTTGAATAAAGTCATAAGGAAAAAAAGAAATGCTACCGGCTAACACCACCCATAGCCATTAATTTTTTATCTTCTCATATGAATGTATGAATTTGAGAAGATAACTTGTGTGAATTGTTACGAATTTGCATACGAGATTTATCTGTCTATATTCTATATTGTCATAATGTAAAATATATCATTAATATATGATTAAGGCTATACTAAACTATTTAAGATTTCTTTATCATGGTTCACACCAATATTGAATTCTTGATTCTGATTGGTCTGAAGGTGTTGATTAATTCTCTACAACAGCAGCGCTGACAGTAGTACAGGTACAAATCACAGGTTTATATAAATGCACTTATTCTAATACGTTATCATTTCTGTAGTAATAACTGACACTGGGACATGTAGAGTGGACAGTCTGCAAAAACGGATTAAAAACATGTTTAATTGTTGACATGGTGAATTTTTGTGTGAGAAGATGTTTATTTAACATTTATGGAAGGAGTCACCAGTGTCAGAGCTTTGTAACAGTCACACATAAAACTGTAACTTTAAATTTACTGCCATGGGAAAGTTTATGAACAGAATAGTTTACGCTTTGTGGTCTTCTTCATTTACAGAGAATGAAAGGGAACAACTGTCTATATATAACTGATAACAGGAACTAACATGTTAAACGTAACTATAATTGGATAAAAAATTGTGACATCATTTTAAAAAAATGTAATTGTTGGCAAATTACTGTGATATAAGAGGATTAAAACTCACGTGAGGCCTCACTCAATCACCATCATTGATTACTTTCCTATCAGGGTATAGGGTAAGAAAACGCCTCAGGGTGTTTTCTTTCAGGTCCAGTTCCAGCTGCACTGCATCAGATGAAAACTGTGTTTCAGACTAGCAAGAAGAGGAACCATTATACTGTTGTGTTTTAATTTTACATAGAAAGGGGAGAGGGTCGCTACAGCAGTCAACCCCACTTGACTTTCTGACTCCTTCGCTCTCACACATACACACACACACACACACCATCAACGCTATATTCCCTTTTCTCTTTTCACTCTCCAACAGACACACACACACACACGGTGACCTCTCGATTCAGTGCGTTAACTGAATTCAGATGGTATGCTAATTCGGAGAGCTGGAGTCCGAGGCCTTGATTTGCATATGCAGTAGCTGCACTCGTCGTGCTCATTATCATTCAGCGGTCATTCTGCAATAAGAGGGATGTGCTGTAATTATCTCTGAGAAACAAAGTAGACATGTCCAGAGACATTTTTTTTAAAAATTGACAATATCATTTTACTGTAAATGAAAATATTATAAAAAAAGCTATATATTATAGTATGATGATCGGTAGAATAAAATGATCATCTCAGTCACATGACTGTTTCTTATGATTGTCTAATAAGTTTAATATTAATTCCTATTAGTTCATTTAATTAATATATGCAGAATTAATTACAGAACATTTTAATATGCATGTTACTTATTTATTGTTTATTTATATTAGAGACAAGACAATACATTTGCAGTTAATTGCACAATGTGTACTTGAATGCATAAGAGATGAAGTGTGAATAAATATTTACACAAAAAAGCTGCATATTCTGTGCTTGGAGCACCTGTTGAGTCTTAGCTCAGGCTCAAGGTCGAATGTCAGAATGTTCTTTTCTGTGATGGCATTTAGACGGGAGAGAGAGAGAGAGAGAGAGAGAGAGAGAGAGAGAGAGAGAGAGAGAGAGAGAGAGAGACGGGCTAGGGAGGAGAAGGGCCCGAGGCTGAAATGGCGCAGGGGTCAGTGGGTTCATGATATAAACCTCGACAGCCACATCTCTCTCTTTAGAACTCTCAACCTCAAGTCTCTGTGTGTGTGTGTGTGTGTGTGTGTGTGTGTGTGGGGAGGTGGATTCCTCTGGGGCATGTTTATCTATCTTCATGGGGACCAAGGAGACATTCAGCTGGTGGACAACAGCTTTTTTTTTTTTTTTTTTTACAAAAACTGCAGCTTTTATTTAAAAACTAAAATTAATTAGCTACATTATTAATCATGCCAATGGAAGGTCCTCACAAAGATAGTAAGACAAAAGTGTGTGTTTGTGTGAATGTGTGTGGGTAAGCTTATAGCTGCAATTGATGGTCAGTGTGTTTAAATGATCTCACAGTGTTGGATTAGGGCAATAACGAAGCCGACTCAGGCCATTAGCTGTGTAATGTGACTCCTGAGACACCTGATGGATCGCACACACTCATACACACAAACCTCAGACATTAGAGCTGTTTGTTTTTTACACTACCTAAATGAAAAAAAAATCGATGAGCCCAGATTCGCGCTAATTTCAGCCAGGATTTATAATGGTTTCAGGGCCGAATAGAGAGCAGGTAATCAATACGCCGCTGCCACACGCGCTAAGCCAACGATGATTAATCTACAGCACAGCAGGAAAGAAGCAAAGCTAATAGACACAAAAGAGACAAATTATTTCCCAGCAGATGCCAGACTCCAGGCATAAATCCAGTGAAAGTGGCTAGACGTCCTCACTCACGCTGAACCTGATCACACATGTGGACGTGGGTTTAACAGCATGAAAACGTGACAAGTGCGTTGTTAATTACATTGTTATTGTACTAAAGTCTGGATTTTTAGTATCTTTTTTCACCTAATACTTTTACCTACTACATTTTGCACGTCTCTGCAGTCATAGATTTGTAAAGTCAAAAGGTGACGTTTTAGCATCAGACAACTTCTAAGATCTAAGTTCCTAACAAATCTAAACTTCAGCAGATGTTACAGTAAGAATAAGACCAAAGACTCATCAGTGTACTCTATTTGCTGCTATGTACACTTCGTATATATCAGTGCAGCTTGTATAAGTTGGCTAGTGAATAGCATTATTTTTATGCTAGCTAGCATTTCATACAGTAGATTAGGAATAAAGCTGTAGCTCATGTTTTCCTACATTGCTTCGTTCCTTGGCTAAAAAGGAACTCATTTAGCATCAGTAATTAAAATCACTTAAAATCAGTGATTTGATGATTTGAGTAATCTATTATGTGAATAGAAAATAACTTCATTAACACATGCATATGAAATTCGATTCTCTACATGGGTTTTTTTCCGTGCTTAATTTCACCGAGGAAAATTCAGTCTCTTCACCTATGCTGACATCCTTGCAAGATTTTTTTCTTAGAATTTCACAGCCATCATGTAGACAGATAGCTGTTATTGTCAGACCCATGCACGCTTCCTTCTTGTTTTTAGGCCAGAACCTGAAAAGAAAAGTGTGTGTGTGAGAGAGGGAAAGAGAGAGCGACAGACAGAGAGACAGAGAGAGGAGACAGTCAATCTAAAATCAGACACAATCTGATGACGTAAAAGAACTGTGGTTAAAAAAAAAGTAATCAAATAGTGTACCTGTAAAAAGAAGACAACAGTACAGACAGAAGAACAAAAAGGTTTTTAAGGAAAATATGGAATTTTGCATAAATTGATTTTTTTAAAAAAGGCTGACTTTACACCAAATTCCATGTCATTAAATGACGTCCAAACACTTGGCTATTACGTGTAGTTAGCACAGTGGCTCCGCCCCTTGCTTGTCACTTGGCAACACACCAAACCAATCAAGTGTCTACTTTTACAGGAATGAATGCTTTTGCTCTGATGGTGCATTAATAGTTTCCTGAAATATCAAGCTTTATATTCTTCACAATTGCTTATGGCACAATGGCACATTAAAAAATACATCCAAACATCAAAACATTAAAAGTGCTGTACAATTAAGTGATAACACACTTATGGCTGTTCCATTATAGGAAACTAATCAACGACGTCACACTGCAATGCACATTGTTGATTATTTTCCAACAATGCGCTGATGTCTTTTGTTCTCTTTTCTACTACAGCAATTTGTCAACGATTACAACTTTTTAGCTAAGAACATGTGATACTTTTTATCTGTTTACAGTTACATTTAATGTTGTGAAACATCTGCTTAACAAGTCAGTTCCTGCTATCGCTTACATTATAGCAGTTCGCACCCTCACTTTTTCTTGACGTGAATAAGACAAAAAAAAAAAAAAAAAAAACAGCAGCTTGTCATGTTACAGAGAAAACATCAGTAAATTCGGTCTGAAATTTTTAAGCTACAGCTATTTCAGTTACAGTTATTTCTGGCTTTATCTCTACTGGAGACTCCTTCCATAAATGTTACATATCATATTACAACAATCATATTACATTATATCAACAATTCTATGTTTTTTAGCACTTTTTTAAAAATCCATTTATTATTAGGTTTAGATTATGTGGAATAACTGTATCATCTGTTACTATAGAAACGATAAGGTATTTGAATGAGTGCATTAATATAAACCAGTATTTACAGTTACAAAAGGAACATTTGAAAAATGTGAAGTAATCAAATGAGGAAAAAATGTGCTATGTGTGGAAAAAAAAAACCTTGTGTAAACTTTGTGTAAATTTTTTCTGTAAGGGATATAACTGGGATACTTTTGCAATACTGCGCTTCATCACCTGACGTGTGTGTGTGTGTGTGTGAAAGCAATAAGAACAGCTCCTAGATTCATGTGGAATCATTTCTCACACTGTTTTGACTGTAATTTGAGGGGGAAAAAACCCTGTAATATGCATTAGGAATGATTTAGATGTATATTCAAATACGCCCAGTGTGACTGTGAGTCTATATTCAGTGTATCATAACGGCTTTAATGTACGTCTAACTAAGATGAATGGGCATATTTTTAGTTGGCGGTCTCCATGGAGAGGTCAGAAGCAGCGAGGGAGAGAGAAAGAGAGAGAGAGAGAGAGAGAGAGAGAGATAGAGAAAGAGGGAGCAAGAGCTGCAGTCTCGTCTGCGTTTTTGCTCTGATGAGATGTGGATCTTCTTTTTTCCCCTGTTCCAGGTTTTGGGTCAGAGGAAGACATTTCAGATTTGTTCAGAGCAGCTTTTAAAGACATGAGGAAGAAAACAAGCAGGAGGTCACACACAAATACAAAACATGTTGATTCCAATTACAGAGAATTTGCTGAATGGTGTCAACTAATGGCCAGTTGGATGCTGTGGTATGTGTGTGTGTGTGTGTGTGTGTGTGCATTTACATGTGTGTGTATCTGTAGCTTATATGCAGTCTTTGCTGAGTTGCAGCCTATTTGAAGCAGCATGGTACAATTTACATTTAAGTATCTATCGATTCTTCATTTATGTTTTCACACACACCCGCACACGCACACACACATTTAAATGCATGCACACACACATGCACACATGCACAGACATTAATTAAATAGCATTCCTATAGTGTCCATCACATAATTACTCTGCAAACGTAGCAGCGTCCTGCAATGCTTCTGGCATTTAGTCATTCACCCATGTCAAAGCCATCAACACGGATGAGAGATACACATACACAGATCTGAGAGTGAGACAGAGTGAGAGAGAGAGAGAGAAACATAAGCAGCTGTCACTAATAACTACTGCAAAATAAAGCAACACATCGTGCTTATTACAGAGACATTAGGCTTTCAGATGGTCAAATCCTTCCTTCCATTTGCATAATTTATTCCTCTTATTTTACTTCCTGTACCGGCTTTGTGCATTTTACTGTCATTTACATACGCTGTCCATTTAAGGGCACTTACTGAGGATTAGCACTCTGTAGCACTTTAATTGTTGTGCAGGGAGTGGAAAGAAAGAAAGAGAGAAAGAAAGAAAGAAAGAGAGAAAGAAAGAAAGAAAGATTTTTTTAATGCGTCTCACTTAAAAAACTAAAATGAAGTTGAAAAACAATGCACTGAAGCAGACTGAGTGTAAAAGTCAGTGTTCCTGAAACAAGAGGGGTGTGTGTATGTGTGTGTGTGTGTGTGTGTGTTTGTGTGTAAGCTGTAGCTGCGTCGTGGTTCAGTTTAATGAACGTGGAGTAATCGAGTGCTGTATGTGTGGGTGTCTTACTTATGAGTTATGTTAAACGACTGCACTGTCGAATTAAAGCCTCAGTTTCCAGGAGACAGTATCATCTGCTTGCCATTTTAAGTTAGGAAAGTAGGAAAAAAATATATATATACTTTTGGACTCTCTCTCTCTCTCTCTCTCTCTATATATATATATATATATATATATATATATATACAGAGTCCAAAAGTATTGGCGCTCTACATGAAAAATGAGCAGCAATGACCACATAAAATGAACAACACATCCAGTATTTTCTATTTTCCGCATACCCATGCTTATGCTATAGTTGTATTTTGTGTTTTTCAAACATTAGGTTTCAAATATTGTTTTCTTTCCTTGCATCCTCAAAGGGAGGAGCCAAGAAGCGAGGAGGTATATTTAAATACATAAGAAGCACCCCTGGTTACTGTCTCCTTATGGTCTGTTTTGCCGGTTTCCTGTTATGCACTTCCTGCCTCAGAGCATTTCTGTGTAGTTTGTGAAGTCTCTCACTATCAAGCTGAGTTTCATGGCCTTAGTTACAGTATGTGCTATTTCCTGTTACTTTGACCATTGTCTGTTTACACCATTTTTTGTGAGTTTAACCCATGTTACCAGCTATTGATTGTGTGTGTTTTTTTCTAAGCCCTGTCTAGCCTGCAGTGCAAGTTTTTGACCTTTTAGATTGGATTCTGCTTTCAGTGATGGAGATCTTGCAGATGTCTTCTACCTCTCAGAGTCACGTTTTATAACACAGTATTCAGATATATTTCAACCAGTTTGTCTCAGTTCCAACTACTGTTTGGTACAGTTGATGAATAATGGAATATAAATTACAAACTATACTTGGACCATACACATAGTACAGGCCCATATACAGAAGTATATAATGACCTGGCCTAGGAGAAAATCTGTATTATAGACCAAATGATTTTGTCAGTGGATCCTCTGCGCCCCCGCTCAGCTTGAATCCGAGAGAACTTCCCCAGTTGTCCTCCTGCTCCTGTGATGCCAAGAATGTGTGTATTTATATTTATTTCATCAAATTATTCGTTTGTTTGTACTATAGCACTGTTGAATTCTCGATTCAGATTGGTCAGAAGGTGTAAAGTAAGGAAATAAACACATGGAGTCATGTTGTTGTAGGAAAATAGTCCATGACAGGGTGGCGTGAGTTGCCCTGACACAAAGTGGATTATTTTCATAATAATATGTCATGAAGTGTTTTATTTTATTTGAATAAGTATTCACCAATTATTGTGAAACCCCCAAAACAACCATCCCCACAGTGAAGCATGGTGATGGAGGCATCATGATCATGTTGAGGGTTGACCTTACACCAATGATACTTAATACTCCCCCCCACTTCAGTAATATGGGCTATTTTGTGTAAATTCATGACATAAAATCCCAATCAAGTCCATTTCAGTTCAAGGTTGCAAAGCTATAAAATGTAGAAAAGTTTCTGTTGACTATTATAAAGAATCAAAAGAAAAAAGCAAATAAATTTTGAATGAATTAAATCGTAGAGTATAAAATAAGTGATGACTGCTATTCTCGTCCATATTGCGCAGATCTAATGCACACTATATTAATTAATATAAGTTATGGATGAACCATGTAATGCAAACTGCTTAGTAAATATATTAAACACAAATCAGATAAATAAAGAAACAAACACTTATCGATAGGTTTTTGTAGCAACTTGGTATAATGTCTTTGTACATTCAGTGAAACAACTTGTTTGGAGATACATAAACGTGGCACTATTTTTAGATATGCACAAAGCCTTAACAAAACACTAGCACACAAACCCTCAACACAACAATCTGAGGAACTGTACAAATTTACAAATTCTTTCCTGAGGTTCTCTCTCGCTCAATTTTACACACACACACACAAATCTGTGAAATATTGTAGCTCTTTGAATGGCTAAGGGATGTCTTGTCTCTGTGGCAAGTGTGAGTCTGATTTATTGAAGCACATGAAACCACACACACACACACACATACACACACACAGTAGCCCAAGTACTTTAAGGGTTGAGAGTATGATCATGAATGCTTTTAGTTCAACTTCAAACTCATAATCTCATTACTTAACTCATAATCCACAGAAAAACGCTTAACACAACAATCTGAGGCACTGTACACATTTTGCTGGCAGAAATGGTTTGGTTCTGAGTATCTCAGTTGAAACTGGTGTGTTAAAGAGATGGCTTGGCGGGAAATCAAATGTAAACAATTGTCCACTTACTTCAAATGTAGTCAGTTGCCAAAAGACATTTGGCATCTCCGTTTTTTCTTTTTTAGTTTTGCAATGAGGAGCTACGAGGATAACGTAGCTTATTTATAGAAGTCTGCGTCACCCAAAATCTCTATTGTAATCTATAAAAGTAAAGAAAACTAGAACCTTCTAGCCACAATCCATAGATTAGTGGACAAACAGGATAATTCTTTCTTTAGCACAGTTTGGTATCTTTCCATTCAAGACCACAAGTAAACCTGATCTAGTACTGTACTACTTGGCCCCCTAAGGGAAGATTTTTACTTTTTTGCAAGAAAATGTATATGCATCAAGCATCCAAACCAGAGCTAGATCAAAATCAATCCAAACCAGAACTAGCTCAAAAGTAATGGGCAAATTTGATGTTCAGTTGGCAAAAGCATCATAGTGCATTGATAGTACTTATGTATGCTACTTATCTTGAAAATATTACAAAACCAGTAAAGTGACAATAAATTCTTGGACATAGAGAGTGAAAAAATGGGTGACAATTTGAAGCAGTAACCCTGTGTTCACACTAGTGACTGATAAATCAGTTGTGTCGCTAGTCGCTTGTGTCTCTTGTGGGCGTAGAGCAAAGGCTACTATTGTAGCTTTATCTCTTTGTTGCCTGCTTACGTACATAGAAAATGAATGGTTGCCTGTCACTTTTGTCACTTGCTAATGTAAACACTGGGTAAGGGTTAAAGGACACCTTCCAAATTTGGTGTTTTCTTTGTTTTTTCCTAGTCAGAGGTTGGAAATTAGAATTGAGTTATAAGCTTTCATAATAATTAATGCAGCATGAGACTATAGAGCTTATCAATGTCATATGAAGCTAGACTTCCAATTCTTATTAGATATGGTAGCCTCATAGAACTACATTTGACTGGGCTTAACTACAACATCTGGGGAAAGTGGAAAATTGAGCACATCTGATTTCTTGCCAAACTGTTCCTTTAAAGAAAGGAAGATATGGAGTCTGCCAAGGCTGGAATGGAGAAACCTCACACCTATTGATGGGTAATCATGTTTCTGAGCTTCCATGGCCACTACAGTATACTGCATATTCATCACTCACATACAGTACATTCTTAAACCTCATTCCTCAGTGTCTAAATCTGCATCCCTCTATTCAACACCATTCTGTTTGTCCATTCATCGCTTTGTCCTCATTAGGAGCACAGAGTTTCTCAAAGTACAGCTTTTACTGTCACACAGCATGTATGTGTGTGTCTCCAACCAGTGGTCCCTATGTGTCCTTTATTCAGCACCTCCAATCAGAGCGTGCTCGGTCTGGCCACAGCTCCATGAGTTCTACTTCTTATACTGTGCAGTCTCTCTGGACAGCCCATCCCAAGCACAAACCACACGCCAACACATGTAAGTGTGTAAGGAGTACACATTCATGGATTGAACAACCTCCTACAGCTGTGCTCAAGCAATATCACCCTCCAGAGCACCAGGGGGCGCTGGTGCACATCCTCAGAGCCAAAACACTAACACAAAAATCCTTCGACTGCTCCTTCAGAGGGTGAGGATTCAGCAAGGTGTGTGTGTGTCGAGGCAGAGGTGTGTGTGCGACGAGGCAGATGAGTACACATTTGAGGAGGTGGCTGAGCAGGAAGTTGCTGCAAAGCACTGGCCGGATGCAGCACTACCTTGAGCGAGAGACTCAAGGCTACGTAGAGAGTCACTGGGATTGGTAGGTTTAAAGAGCAGCGATGTGGCATCACTTGACTGCTCGTATCCGTTTCCCTTATGCCCCTCATTTCCCCCTGGTGGCCTGTAGAGTGGACTGCTTGCTGACTGACTGTCTGAATTAGACGTACCACCAAAACCAAAATCCTCAAATGCCCTTATGTCACCCGGTCCAGCTGAATAGTAGGGCTTGCCGAGGCTGTCCGAACTTGGGGACCCATTATCTGCAACACTAGCAGGCAATGGTGCCAGACTGGGAGTTGGGTAAGAGTAGCCACTCATGCTGGATGCTGGTAGAGGTGTAGCTGGTGCAATGCTGGTAGAAAGGCAGGCAGCAGAAGGGGACGGAGGACTATAGGGGTATCCAGTGCTTGGATAGCCATAGGTAGGAAGGCTAGGTGAGGCATTAGCACCATAAGTTGGCACCAAGTTGGGATGGGAGGCAACTGGGTGGAGAAGTGGTCCATTATAGGAGCCCACAGAGTGCAAGTAAGGGGCACTATATAGGGTGCTGCTGTAATCCTGGGCACTCGTTTGGCTACCACAGTTACTGCTGGAGAAACTGGGCTCTGGCAAGCTACCAGCTCCAACCCCAGGGGAGCTACCCACACTCGCAGGCATTTCTGATACACTCAACGGTGCTTTGGGGACCAGTTCTGGGACGCAGCCCAGTGGAGGATATATGCTCTCTAGCCAAGTCTCTGGCTCCAGTTTTCGCCCAGTAAGCAAGGGCGGAGCTCTGTTAACAACACTAGGTCCATTTACACTGGCAGAAATGGTAGGGTCCGGGTATCCAATTAGTCCATTATCGCAGGGGAGGTCCAAAATGGTGGAGTAACGTTCTGCATATCTTTTTAGCAAGTTGGAAGCAGTCAGCGCTGAGATGTCATCGTTAGCCCAGGAATGATGGTACGCTCCACCTGTAGATGAACTGGTTAACCGTTGACTGCGGAAAGGTTCGAACTTGCGTGCTGGTGAGCGTGTGGTGGATGTGATGTCATAGTGCTGCTCCACCCACTGCGGCTGCTCAGGGGCCCACTGCATTGTCACGCCTACGAGAAAGAAAGGGAAAACACACAAATGAGTGGTCATTATTTAAAACAATACTAAAAATTGTTAAGATTAAGTAATATATACACTAAAGAGTGTGAGTTAAAAAGTAAGAATATTTGACTTTTTTAAAAATTATTAAAGTATTTCATTTAAAATGTTAACCCTGTTTATTCTTTACCCGGTAGCACTAATTGTTTGAAGGAAACTCTCATCAAACACACAACCCACACATGGTGAGAAAGCGAGGAAGAAAACAGCGTAGTGGATGATATCACTGAAGTTTGATACAGAGATACGGCAGAAGGCTTCATCTCAAGTGGATCAAATGAAAGCTCTTTAATGTAATCAAGCAATCTCCTATTACACAAACAGACACACACACACACTCATCCGTACATGCAAATACACACCAGAAGGGAACATAATATTTCAGCGTACTGTAATAATGAACAATCAATAACGTCGCTCTCTGCATTAGCAACTGTAGCCGACGACAGCTGTCCCCCCCGGTCCTCAGACCATAATGTGTCTCAACCATTTCTGCTTACTCACACACATGCACACACACGCGCGCACACACATGCATGCATATACACACACACCCTGACATGGATAAAAAGATTTTAGATCGTGAATACAAAGGGCTTTTATACGACTCACCATATGGGGGCGAGGGAAAGAGGGAGAGATAGAGTGCACAGAACAGATTTCCTTTTTTCATCAAGCCATTTCGGCCAATTATATCAGTCATGGGAGCGTTATTGTACAACACCACGGCACATAAAGGCCATGCACACGGACACACACACACACAGATACGGGTTATGTAGAAACCCACACCCTATGTGTAGTGCACTATTTTGGGAAGTGCTCCATTTTGTCTGAAAGCACAATGACAATAGATTGTGTCCAAATGTTGTATCACAGCAGATACAGAATACCCATAATGCACTGAGCTGTTTGAAGATGACGGATGACCTATATAGTGAGTAGGTTGTGTGGTTTCGGACACATCCAGGTTCTACCCAGCGGGAGAACAGAGACTGACCTACACACATCCTCTACCGACACACTAAAGCATTAGCACATTAAAACGATATGTGTTTGCTGTGTAGTGCACATTCTACTACAGTCACTTAAATTATTTAAGTATTTGAATACATTTGAATTTTAATTATGCTGTAACTTAATCCCGCCACGTACAGGACAAACATTAGCAGTAGAGATACACTATGCAGTATATTGCTACTACAAAGAATAAAAATTGTGTTGAATTATTAAAGAAATAATCACAGGGATGTGACAAATCATAAAGTATAATAAATGTCTATCAAAAATTTATGTTTTTACATTATTTAGTTACTTACAGTATTGTTCCATTGTCGCTGGATTTTACATTTTCTAGCTGACCCAAGATGTAAAATCAACTTTTTTTTTTTTTGTTATGTTGTTTAATTCACTCCATCATAATCAAACTAAATAGTCGTTTTAGTATTATTATATTAGTATTAGTAACAATTCAGTTCATTCACAGTGAATTGTTTGACAGACATTCTACATAAACAGACTTCTGTAAGAAGTTTTGGGTCAGGAGATGTTTATTTAGCATTTTTGGAAGGAGTCTCCAGTGTCAGTCTCCAATGTACTTCAAAATGTCTGATTTAAAGTCTTTCATTTTAAAGATAAAATATGCCCATTCATAATAGTTGTAAGACAATTATTTCTTATCCATTTCCATTTTTTCAAGTTAGTTAAATCATTTAGAGGTCAAATCATGCATGGTGCTTTGTTTGTCAGCAAGACTACTTTGCAGCAGATAATCACTGATTCAAGGGGATGGAGCTGCATTTACATCCGCTATCTATTGCAATCAAAAAAAGCCTGACTAATTACATTCGGTTCTATCAAGCCGCTAATCCCTCCGATCAATACACGCATACACACACACACACACACACACACACCCTGAGGTCACTTCACACTCCCAAAGGAACTCTGTGCTGGATGAGACACTAGTGGTCAGATGTGTATTCACACACTCACAAGCTGAGATCCTATTCAAAAGTTATAAATCTGAAAAAAAAAAAAAAAACAGGACTCATCAGTACTTTGATAAAAACACCTTTTTTTCCATGTGTGCTAAAAAAGACAAGACGATAACAGTAATTAATTCTGCATAACCTGTAAATGAGGCATGAAAGAAAGTGAAAGGCAGTGGCTGAGATGGAGTGTGTGAGGAACATCACGTCCTGCACAGAAAGAGACGAGACACGAGACACAGTTTCAAATAAAGTCTCACTTTCAGAATAAACAGCAGACGGTGAAATACGGCGCTTGTACTCCAAAAGAAGAAAGAAGCGTCCTTCAGTTTGTTTCTGACTAAAGACTACTGGCTGGAATGTTGTATAAGATAACAGCAGAGGTACTAATCACTAAAATATTTGGACTTCTTGTGAAAACTGTGATGAATTTACTGGTTGCACATTTGCACTATTTGTCCATAATCTACACAATAACAGAAGGGATTTATTTATAATTGCACTATCCGTTGCACCCAGATGAGGATGAGTTCCCTTTTGAGTCTGGTTCCTCTCAAGGTTTCTTCCTCATATTGTCTCAGGGAGTTTTTCATTGCCACCGTTGCCTCTGGCTTTCTCATTATAGATAAATTCACATATTTACAATATATTTTTTGAATCCATTTATTTCTGTAAAGCTGCTTTGTGACAATGTCAATTGTTAAAAACACTATACAAATAAAATTGAATTGAATTAAAATATTCATATTTGCTGGAAAAATGAACAATTTTCCTATAAACCTTGCATTTTTATGGATATTAGCCTTAATGAGTGTTAGCCTTAAATCAGTGAGTGCTAGACTTATATTAGTGAGTCTTAGGCCTATATTTGTGATTGCTAGCCTTATAAAAGTGAGAGCTAGCCTTATATTAGTGAGAGCTAGCCTTATATTAGTGTTAGCCTTATATTAGTGAGAGCTAGCCTTGTAGTAGTGAACACTAGCCTTATATTAGTGAGTGTTAGCCTTATACTAGTGAGAGCTAGCCTTATATTAGTGAACACTAGCCTTATATTAGTGAGTGTTAGCCTTATTACTAGTGAGAGCTAGCCTTATATTAGTGAACACTAGCCTTATATTAGTGAATGTTGGCCTTATATTAGTGAGAGCTAGCCTTATATTAGTGAACACTAGCCTTATATTAGTGTGTTAGCCTTATATTAGTGTGTGTTAGTCTTATATTATTGAGAGCTAGCCTTATATTAGTGAGTGCTAGCCTTATATTAGTGTGCTACCCTTATATTAGAGTGTTAGCCTTATATTAGTGTGTTAGCCTTATGTTAGTGAGTGTTAGTCTTATATTAGTGAGAGCTAGCCTTATATTAGTGAGTGCTAGCCTTATATTAGTGAGTGCTAGCCTTATATTAGTGTGTTAGCCTTATATTAGAGTGTTAGCCTTATGTTAGTGAGTGTTAGTCTTATATTAGTGAGAGCTAGCCTTATATTAGTGTGTTAGCCTTATATTAGTGAGTGCTAGCCTTATATTAGAGTGTTAGCCTTATGTTAGTGAGTGTTAGTCTTATATTAGTGAGAGCTAGCCTTATATTAGTGTGTTAGCCTTATATTAGTGAGTGCTAGCCTTATATTAGAGTGTTAGCCTTATGTTAGTGAGTGTTAGTCTTATATTAGTGAGAGCTAGCCTTATATTAGTGTGTTAGCCTTATATTAGTGAGTGCTAGCCTTATATTAGAGTGTTAGCCTTATGTTAGTGAGTGTTAGTCTTATATTAGTGAGAGCTAGCCTTATATTAGAGTGTTAGCCTTATATTAGTGTGTTAGCCTTATATTAGTGAGTGCTAGCCTTATATTAGAGTGTTAGCCTTATATTAGAGTGTTAGCCTTATGTTAGTGAGTGTTAGTCTTATATTAGTGAGAGCTAGCCTTATATTAGTGTGTTAGCCTTATATTAGTGAGTGCTAGCCTTATATTAGAGTGCTAGCCTTATATTAGTGTGTTAGCCTTATATTAGAGTGTTAGCCTTATATAAGAGTGTTAGCCTTATATTAGTGTGTTAGCCTTATGTTATTGAGTGTTAGTCTTATATTATTGAGAGCTAGTCTTATATTATTGAGAGCTAGCCTTATATTAGTGTGTTAGGCTTATATTAGTGTGTTAGCCTTATGTTAGTGAGAGCTAGCCTTATATCAGTGAGAGCTAGCCTTATATTAGTGTTAGCCTTATATTAGAGTGTTAGCCTTACATTAGTGAGAGCTAGCCTTATATTAGTGTGTTAGCCTTATATTAGTGGGAGCTAGCCTTATATTACTGAGTACTACACTTATAGTGAGCACAAAGACTCTCTCTGCTCTTTTAGAAGATTTTTTAAAATAATAAATAGAATTAATAATGTCATCAGAATCAGGAATATAAGATTTTAGTGTGTATTACATTGTCTTCGCAGATTGTGTACGTGTGAGCTAGCAGGGGAAATTGTGTAAATTTGTTTTTCCCCTGCCCCGTCCCTTTAAGTGGTGATTTGTGGAGTCCGGAATTTTCTGCTTGTTGCTGAAAATCGCTGCCGTGCTGAAGTTCTCAATCTCGAACTTTCTGTTCTGTTCTACACAACAGCCGTGACAATCCCATTATCTGAAAACCTGCTGACCTAGGGTGTGTGTGTGTGTGTGTGTGTGTTTCAGTGATTGAGGAAAAGAGGAAGATAGAGAGTGTGTGTGGGTGCATGAGAGAATGCCTTTCAGTTGTTCCAATATAGCCCCTAACCTCCTGTCCTCTGGGGAAGGCTCATCTCTCTCTCTCTCTCTCTCTCTCTCACACACACACACACACACAAAACCCCCATTTCCTGAAGCAATGCTCCATGCTCCTCCAGAGGAACACATTTTATTATCCGTTTTAAGAGTGAGGGAACAGAAAGTTATTTTCTGAGCTTGTTATTCTTTTAACTCACATGATTTAGTTTGTTTTACTCAGCCAAGGGACACATAATATCATAAGCATCCTATGTGTGTGTGTATGTGTGTGTGTGTGTGTGTGTGGCTGAGAGAGAGAGAGAGGCTATGTCCACATTAATCCGGATAAATTTGAAAACGCATCTTTTTCTCTACGTTTTGGTCTTCCGTCCACACTGTGACGGCGTTTTTGTTCAGTGAAAACTGAGCTTTTCGAAAGCGCTCTTCCAAGTGGATGAATTTGAAAACGGCCTTTACGTGTTGTAGTGTGGACTGAGAAAACTGAGATATTCAAAAACAATGACGTAGTTTTAGTCATGTGACGCAGTCATGTGACCCATTCAACTCAAAACAAACAAGATGATGGACGATGTTGTAGTGCAGTTGTTGTGCCTGCTATCCAATTTGATAGCGTTGTTAAAGATTAATGTCACGTTGTACAACCTTCAGAGTGCTTTTTTTCAAAGGGGACAAAATGCACTATTCACATAGGAGACAGAAAGTAAAATAATCGCCTGATGGAGATGACGCAGGCCAAAGTTTCTTACGCTTTTATGCATGTGCTGTATAGGGATGTAAGACATTTTCAGGCATTTCAGTATGGACGAGCAATTTTTGGAAAACAATTGAAAACACCAGTGTAGATGGAGAGTGTTTTAAAATGAAAATGCAGTTTTCAGATCTATCCGGATTAATGTGGACGTAGCCAGAGAGAGTAGAGAGAAACCCGCATCACATCGACAGACGGGCAGATTCTCTGCTCTGTGAAATCTCTGGTTCCTATACCAGCAAAATCAATACCACACACACACACACACACACACACACACTGCCTGCTGAATCTATAAAATGCTTTTATTGAGTAATTAAACACCCATTACTGTCGCCTGCAGCGCAACAGTAAATCAGATAAAGCCTTTAACAGGAGGATCTCAACACATTTCTCTCTCACACACACACACCCTGTACAATGACATCAAACAATGCTTAATCTCTAAACAGTGGAAACCCACATAAGAAGGACAAGCTCTCCTTTTAGGGGTCACGTCTGTATTTCTGATGTTCTCGAGTATCCTAACTATATTTTTACAAGTATATAAATCAAAAACGTCTTCAGGTTTGACTTTGTTCCAGGGATGCAGCGATCTGATACTGACCTGAAATGCTGGCTCAGATCAGTGAAAAAAAAAAAACCTGACCACTGAAAGACAGCATTCATAAGAACACAAACATGAGACTAAACATTGCTCAAAAGGTGATCCGCTACAAACCATATGTAAAATCATCTCCCACTTTTCACCAGGACTTATTCAATCTTTTTACATAGAATTAAAGATATAAAATCTCCTTGCTGCCTAAAATCGTTCTTCAAACTTCTTGTTTACTTCCTTACACAAACAAATTCACTCTAAATTGATACTCAGCAAAAGTTATTTTAAAAAGTGCTTCAGCAGTTAATACTGTTTTTTTTTCCCTATACAGTGTCGTTTCAAGAAACTATCAGCTAAACCTTGTTCCCAATAGGCCTAAATTCCTGTCCAGAATTTGTCACTTCCTGCACACCTGAATACAGGTATAGCCGGGTTTCCAAAGATGGAGAGACAGCAGGAATATCCATGTAGAAACAAATTTTCCTACAATTCTGCAAGCAACAATTCACACTGCAAAGTAGAAGGATGCTCTGAAAATGTTATATTTACAGAGTAGGCTATCAATAGGCTATATAAAGACCATTATCAACCATTCTTTCGCTCTAATTCCAACCATTTCCAACTTAACAGGGTAGTGTTGAACTTTGGAGCAGGACCGTAAAAATATCATTTCTGTTCAGAACGAACCAAAATGAAAATTAAATAATTTCTTCAACATGATTGCTATTTCAACATACTAGTAATATTTATGATCGGAATGTTATACCAACAAAAATGGTTAAAAGTTCTGTTAATGGTCCCAGAACCATTTCTGGCTACTTTATTTTGAAGAGTGTATATCATGGTCCAGCAGCTCTTGACTGAAGATTTTTCTAGAACCTCCGTTAATAGAGCATCACCAACACCATACGCAAAAATCTGAGCAGCCCAGTATCACTTCATCCACGCACCCACAACATGACAAAAGTGCTTTTGACCGAGAACTTTTACAAGCCTACATATGCATTCTGTCAGAGTGGACCACATTTTGTGTATGTGCGTGTGTGTCTGTGTGTGTGAGAGAGAGAGACAGAGACAGAGAGAGACAGAGAGAGAATAAAAGCTGGCGTGAACAGTCTCCCTGTTGTAAAGGGTTTTGTCAGAACTGCCAAGTGGCAAACCCTTTAATTCTACTTTAATATGAATGAGCCATTGACAGAGTCAGTGCCCTCTCTCCGTGAGAGAAAGAGAGAAGGGGACATTTCAGAGTAAAGAGCAAGTGGGACAATGCACGTGATAGAAAACTCAAAAACACACTTGCTATTGCTAGGCAGTAATACATTTTCGTATCAGGGCTTTAATCACGATTTATGCTTTTACCACAAGTTTTTTCTGTCTCTGCAGTTAATACACGTTTATATTAATTACAATTCATTTTTTGTAATGTTTTTTTTTTTTTTTACCACTGCGCTGTTGAATTCTCGAATCTGATTGGTCAGAATGTTCTGTAATAGTTCTGACAACTGCAAGGCAAATCACAGGTTTATATTAAAGCGCTCATTCTAATACTTTATCATTTCTGTAGTACATTTACACAGGGACTTGTATAGCAGATGCTCAACATAAACAGATTTAAAAAAAACTCAGAACAAATACCATATAGTAAGCCAACCAGCTTATTTTAAACGCTTTAAGAGACTGAAAAACTGATAATGGGAAAACCCAATTTGTAGTCCACATTTAAAGGGCAAGAGTTATTGTGTCATAAAATATTAGAGCCAATCATGTTTCAATATGCAAATGTGCTTTGTTACTACATTGGATTACAAGGCAAGGTGTGAAATGTTGTTATAAAAAAACAAAGGCTGAACTTAGAATTTATTAGAAATATTTATATTAAATTCAGAAACATCTGAACTTTTAAACTCATTTAGATTCTTTCAATACTAATATCTTAATATTACACTATTTGGGCATTTCTGTTACTTGTGATAATGAAGGAACATCTGTGAAACCCTAAATATCTTGTTGGTATTAAATATGTTTCCTTGTCTTTTTCATTGTGTTCTAAGGGTATGCAAAATTTTGCAGTTAATTGTGTAAAAAGACATCAATGCATCAGTGGTACAGATAACATTTTCAGGACTATACTAAAGGTCAGGCAACAGATATTATTATACTTTTATTTGTCATTTCTGAAGGTTATTAAGGTTATTATAACAAACATATTAAGATATATCACATGACAAGACTAATAGAAAAATGAGATGGAGACATTACAGTAGTGGAGTCATAGTTATAGCTATGGCTAATTGACTAGACACGTATTTTAAAACTCATCTGATGAGGCCACTGCCATCCATGGCTGGGAGTCTAGAGAACAAAACTGTCCATGCTGTCTCAGTGGGAGGGGCATACTGTCTCTCCCCTGTCAATCACAGTGACACTAGACAATCATAGGTGTCTTTGAGCTCATGTATGTGGAAGAGGGTAGATAGCGCTCTCCTCTGAGTGTGTTACACAGCCATGTGACGTGGCATGAACAGCAGTTCGAAATGATGCGGTGGGCTGACTTCACACATCTCAGAGGAAGCACGAGTTAGCCTTCACATTACCTGGTTGGTAGGTGTCATGTGATAGGAAAGAGCTGACTGGTGGGTGGGAAGTGGCAGGTGATCAAATTGGAGAGAAAATGAGAAAAAAAATTAAAATGCATGCAAGAAGAAATAAATACTGTCAACTTGATTCTAATGGCCATTTCTAAAGCTAGGAACTGCTACAAAAATGTTGTAGTTTGGGTTCAGTATGTGGGAAGTTGAGGAATAAAAAACTCTTATGGCTCCAATAATATGTATAAATATGATTTGCTCTTGAATAGTTGGATATTTTGTACAGCACATTTTTGGCTCATTTCTTTCTGTCACACACTGTTTCACAAACACTTTGTCTAATTTTATATCGCACACTCTAAATACGTTTCTTGAACAATTTAATTTAATCCAAAGAACAATTCCATACAAACACATTTCCTAATATGCTGAAGGAAAGAAGAAAGGCCACTTTCTTCCCTGGATGTCTTTCGTCTTCCCGCCCCCCCTTTTTACGTCCCCCTTCTCCATGTCACCCCTCCTTCTCCAGAAGACACATTATTCAGAATCTGTCTGAAATACGCAGTCGGGGCTTAAATCACTTTCCGAGCTCTCTAATCGAGAGACGAGCACCTCGCATGCCGATGACCAATTGGGCTCCGAGCGTCATTTCGCTCGCTTAATTAGAAGAGTGGCATGTTAATTTACGGGCACAAAGCAGAGAACACGGCAGGAGGCGTGAGGATTGGATGGCTGTGGCCTGCCGGGGACACGCGGCTTTAATAGGTCGTTAGCATGTTAAACGTCTCAATCAGGACTGGCAGTTGTGTGCTCATATATTCCAGAGACGGGGATTAAAAAGAGTGGGTGAGGGAAATAAAAAAAAAAGGATAATATTGTAGCTTGAATAGGTATTTGTGTAAAAGAGCGTGTAATGTAGATCATAGATCACATGGACACTGTTTACAGCTTAGAGTCAAGGGAAATTTGCTTTGATTTTATTTATCTGTGTAAATGATGTAGTGAAGAAATTCAAACAGCTAATACTCCCTCACATCATGGCTCTGGTTAGAGATATATTGAATGTTAGTGCTGGGCAAAAAAACAGTGCAAAAGAAAACTGAAAGGTTCTGCTGCAATGTTATGTGAAACGTCACCTAAATTTACCCGAAACTATATATCATTTTTTTATCCTGATGTTTATCCTTTTCAGAGGAATTTATGTGATTGTTGGGGCATCGCTACATCAGTTTTGCTGCAATTCTTTAAAGGAAAACATGATCTAGAGTATTAATCATGTCACAGTCAAGTGGTGTTGTATCATAAAATAAGAGCAATGTTTAAATCATGTTTAAATATGCAAATATCTTTTATTTACCAGGGGAAGGGGGTGGGACATGTAGGTTTGGATGCATCTCCAATTTGCATATTGATAGATTTAGGATTTTTCTGGTTTTAGGTTGTCTAATTACATTTTCTTTTTCATGGAACTGCTCTGTCAAGCATTTCATATGATTTTATATTTTATATTCATTTTATATATTATAATACAGAAAAACTGCAGTTGTCAAAAAAAATGCTTTGAGCATCTTTAAGACACTTGATGTCCTGAATTCACATGCAAGATCCGTGTTGTGTCAGTTAACATCAACCTGTAGAGTTGAGTGCAGAAGTTTGTACCCCCATTGTTTTTCAGTAGAAAAAAATGGGAAATGCACCCTGCTTTTACAGTTTATCTTTGGATAATAGAAGTCCAAGAGGTTAGAAATGAAATGTGGGTGTTTAGAGGACATGAAAGAGATTGAAAGGCCAAATTAACATAGAAAAAAAAAAATCAGACTCAAGTACAGATTGGGCATACTTAGTCTTGGAATTGTTGCATCCCTAAAATCCGATATTGTCCCAACTTTTGGAACATCATGTATACTGTTTATGTGACCCATAAAATATGTAGTCTAGAGCTAAACAGCTTTGTTGGTCATTACCGTCAGATACAGGATGTCCATACAGAGCGGCGGAAAAACTCGAGCATTCTCAAATTTTCACTGAATTATGCATACGGCGATAAATATAGATGTATATTTTAGCGGATAGGCCGTGGGGGAAAAAGTGTCTCCCATGGTTGCTAAAAGAGGGAGAGAGGTGAGGAAGAGAGGAGGAAAGTGAGGAGAACTAAACAGTTGAAAATGCAGAAAGAACAGAAAGAGCAGAAAGAGACGGGGGAAGAGAAAAAGAGATTTTGAAAGATGGAGAGATAGAGTGAGGGAGAAAATGACATGGGACGTGGCGTGTCCTGAATCATTAAACTGATTCTGTTCTCTTCCATTATCGAAAGATTTCATAAAAGTGACCACTTATCATTCATAGCAGCCCACAAAACACACACACACTCACACACACGCAAACACACACCATGTGTCTAGTGTTTTTCAGAGCAATCTAAATCAGATACTTGTTTACTTTAAAGGATGAGTTCATAATTAAGGTCACCATAATACAGAAAATGATGCTGACTCTGTGGATGTTGTATGCACACTCCTGATTAGGAGTGTAATGCAGTGAGACACTATCTGTATCTGTTTATTGCTGCAAATATCTGTATCTCTACTCAGATTTAAACCCGAACTGGATGTGGCCTAAACGTCAAGGTTTTTTTTAATTACTGGAAAAATCTGGAAAACTCTCAGAGGTAGAAATGTCAGTACTGTTAGCATGGTGTGTGAATTCTGGCTCTGACAGTTCCTCATCCTCAGCTACATCACTCCACTTCATAATTGGTCTCAAGTAGAGGTTTAATCCTGTTCACACAATTATTATTTTTGGTTCGTACCTGTCTGCGATATTTTCTAACAAATTTAGTTGATTCTATTTCTCAAAATATAAAGAAACTAGATGCCTAATTCAAATCACCACAACCCTGACCAGGCAGTTACTAAGGATTAGGAGTGTAATTATACACTCTGGTCACAATTCGATTTGATTCACGACACTGGCTTCAAGATTTCGATTTGAATTGTTTCTCAGAATATTTTGAACAAATTTTGAATGAAGAAAAATTATGACTGAAAAGAATCATAAACAATGCAAAACAATGTGCATTTTTGTCTATATAAAACTAAATACATCAAATGTTATGAGCAGAGGGAGGTTTAATATTGTAAATAAAATGTTCTACAGGTTCACGATATCTTAAAAATAAATAAATAAATATATAAATTCTCCCATGTAATGATAATACTTGATTGACTGAAACACAATGAGCTCTGTAGCAGAAATAGAGCTCCAAAGTTGGTTAAAGTGCCCACTTTCTGTGGCCTTTAGTGTTGTTCGAAAGCAATTGATGAGCTCTTTTTTTAACCGTTATAACGTGGTCATGTATCCATTTAACATATTAAGCTTGTTGGCTGTTGCAATCCGGAGCTATCGGGCTGTTGGACTTCTCAAGTGCAGATCTCGCAGGCTCTCCACGAAAGAACATGATCACGTGACCAGCATGCTCGCTAAATATTTTAACTCTATGCACAGACTGGGACCTCTGGTGCTTAAACAGTGCAACTGCACTATATGCATATTTAATAGAATGCTGATTTGCAAGATGTGAATCGCACATGTCCACGATGCACATCGTTAAATTTTTCATCTGTCACAATGTATCGTTACATGCCTACAAAGGATGAATGAATGAACTCTGTAACTGCATTGTGTAATTCTGTGGTCTTTGTCCTGCTTTCTTGTGTCCACATGAAATTAAAAAGCTCCCATTAGTGTGATTTTTGTGGCATCCCACAGGATCAGGATCCCAGTCAAGATGAACATCTCTAGTCACCAGACACCCAGTGAAGCTTTCTTTTAAACCCACCTCCTATTCATATCTGAATATGTATCAGTATGTCATAATGTATTCCTGCATTCAAAATAGATCTAAATCAGATCAAAGCACTTCAGGAGGTCTCAGACTGTCTGACCGTTTGTTTCAGATGACTTATATCCTGGTGCTGATTTTATCCACATTCACACTTGTTTTCACTTCTGTTAGCTAGCTTGGTATCCAGTTGCTATATCACAAAATGTTCAAATTAGCACATAACGCTGGATAAACACTTTCATGTTTCGCTTCTTGTGTAAAAAAAAAAATGTTGCCATTTCACACTACATTTTTTCCTGAAAGGCATTCTGTGTCAGTCATGGCCCGTGAGTGGTGTGGTATAATGTATTAGGAGGGTTTTTAGCTGTCAGATATGGCCTGAAGAAATGGATAAATTTACACATGTATAAGACCCCATTTACACCTGGATACCTCATGCATTTTGAGTATCAGGATTATATCCAGATAGGGTTTCTCAAAGAAATGCAGGTGTAAATGCATGCAGGACTCATTTAACAAAAACAATATTAAATTTGATCACTGAGCACGCATATCTAACAACTAAAACCCTTCATAATACATCCTAACACGCATGACTGCTGATATAGCCATCTACAAAGTGTTCAGTATCACAATTTATACCACAGTTAACTCTGATTGGTCAGATGTTGATTAATTTTCTATAACAGCAGCTCTGACGGCTGCAAATCACAGGTTTATATAAACGCACTCATTCTAATACTTTATCGTTTTTATAGTAACCACTTTCACAAGGACTTCTATGAAAAAAATGTGCGTAATCATTGTTATGGTGAGGTTTTCTGAGAGGAGACGTTTATGTAGTATTTATGGAAGGAGTCTCCAGTGTCAGGTAAAGGATGTAAGTTTTCCACCATGGGAAAGGAACATGTCAAGCTGCGTTTTTTTTTTTTTTTGTCTTGACTTCAAGAGAGTAAGAGACAATTGTGAGGTATTGACTGTTTATAGCTGCTATAATATAAATGATAACATACACTAACTTGTTTCACAGACCATTAAATGTAACTATAAATGGATACAACATTAAATGTAACTATAAATGGATAAAAGATATATGATGTCATCCTTTAGCAAAAAAAAAAATAGTCATTTGGCAAGTTGCTGTGGTATAAACGGAATAAAACACTTCAGGAAGTGCTGTTAACACTGTTTTGCATCAGGCTGCATCAGATCGCACGTTTTTATTCCTTACACATCTTATAACCGATCATCAACATGCTCAAACATATCCTACATCATTTAGTTTTGCTATTCCAGAGTCCGTGTAAATGTCGAGGTTTTCTGCTGTCTCGTTGCCATAATGAACCATTGCTGGAAGGATTTGCAATTTGCCCGCAACACCATCTGCGAGACTCCAACCCCACGCTCACAGCTAAACACGACCGAGCAAAGCAATCTGCTCTGCATATATCACACACACACAGAGAGAGAGAGAGAGGAAGGAGAGATGGAGAAGGGAAAAGAGAGAGGAAGAGTACAGATTTGAAAAGGAGTCAGAAAGGTTTGGAGCTTGTAAAACGATTTTCACACATGTTCCCAAACATGCAGTTGCGCATGAATCATATTGTATAATTAAAAGCTGTGCTCAGATAGCTAACAGTGTGCTAACTATTGTTTCTGGCTCATGTTCTGATTGGACAAATTAAACTGATTGGAATAGGACTTGGTCAGTTATTAGATTTTGATGCGGAACTGATTAAAAAAGTTGTAAAAAGGAGTTCACACAAACAGAACTGGAGACGAGCGCATGATAGCCGACTGTCACACTTTGCAACTAGCAAACTTTTTCTCTTTTGCACATTGAGAATCTTTTGTGTAAAACTGATTTCCATATTCTCAACATTTCATTTACAACTGCTAATCTATTTTTATGTGTGGACTTAAAGGCATTTTTCTTCTCACACATTTGCAACTTGTACTTCATTTGTGCATTTCTGCCTCGTTTTTAATGCAAGTGCTCACATGCATAGTCCATTTTTTGACTCTGTAGAAAAGGCAATGAAGACGACAAAGAGGAAGGAGAGAGAGAGCAGGGCTTACCGATATAACAGTATGATTAGCATCATGATATACTTTTCTGAGTATCGTTTCTGAATGTACAGCATTACACACTGATTGGCTGAAAATATTATTTTTTTACTCATCATTTATTATCTCTCCACACTTCTTCATGAAATGTGTTCATTGTTTTATTTTTTAAAAATCATGGATGTATACTTGCTCTTCTGTGGCTTGACTGTTTGCTTGGTGCTTTCTTAGCAAAACATCAGCAAAACTAAATATCATGATTAGCCTTATTACAGTATAGTTTGTCCAATTGTTGACTTTTTCTAAATACAGATTAACATGCATTTCTGTCTACATATTTGTCTACCTACAAATTTGTCAGAAAATCACAAAATCATAAAATATCTACAATTTTTTCATAAATAGCCTTCGTTTAGGCTCATACAAACCAATTGTTTTGTAGTACACTGCTGGCTCATGTCATATAAACAGCGTATTTGATGCGCATAAACTCTGAGCCTATTTATAGCAGGATTTCGTGTAAATGAACCAAAACCTAATCAGCTGTCATTAATGAACCAAACAAGGTTTATGCATTCTATCTCCACCTCAACTGTGACTGATAGCAAGCTGCATATTTTTAATTCTGCATTGCCTTCTTGTAATAATAATGTTATTATAATTTATAATACAGCATTACTAATAAAATGGTGAAGGCTACAAATGCCTTGAAACGGAAAATTGGCTCAAACTGAATTTGTGTGAATATTTTAGAACCTTAAAAACGCATATTCTTGTCAGCATGCTCAATTTTCACATGCACAGAGACACTGGGTTGCATTTATCACACTGGAAACAAGCAGATTTATTCGTAAATCGTTCGCAGGAGCATTTACACAAGAAATGTGGTATTCAGGAGAATCCAGTTTGTTGGAAAAATATGTGCATGTCCTATGCTTCACTCCTGATTTTGTTGAAATTTACACAGGAGGCTCTCTAATGAGAACCTCGGCTGATTGGCTTCGAGTCGTATAATTTGGTGACGAGTTCCTGCAATTTTATATACAGATTACGCTGTCAAGGCTCAATTACACACCAATTCAAAAGACATTTTGCAAAACCATTTCATCTTCATGACTTGAAAGAACACATTTCAAGACAAATATGAAGAACCTTTCAATTAAAACAAAAGTAATGGCACCCTATAAAAGCAGAAAGCGTTAGCATGTGTCTTGGGAAGCTGGTGCGCTGCAGTGGCTGAGCTGCATTACTGGAAGATTTAGCGCACACTGCACTCTTCCACCATGCAGTTGTCATTTTGTCGTTTTCAGCTTTCTGTGAGCGTTGCCTTTTATGGAGTTCTGTGGGCGTGGCTAAATGTAAATATGCCGTGAAATTTCCGCTTGGTAATTTATGGCTGATTGGCAAAAATCAATGTAAATGAGTAGGAACAATATCAGCAAAACTTGTAAATCTGGTGAGAATTTTTTAGTTCGGTTTTAGAGTAGGAAAACATTTACACACAACTTTGATGCTAGAACATTGATAAATGAGGCCCAGTGTTCAGAAATAAAATATTATACAAGAATACTGTCAGTGCAATAGCTTATGTTAATATAAATACACACAAGTGGGAAATTAGTTCCTTTTTTTTTTTTTTTTTTTTACATTTTTGTCCATTAATTTTAACCTGCTTGTGTGTTTTTAAACTGTTGCTTAATATCGTGCGATTTAAACCGAGGATGAAACCGAGATAATTTTGGGGTAAGACATCATACCATGAAATATCAAACCCTAACAGCCCTACATGCGTGCAAGTCAGGTACTCTGGAGATGTATTCAAGTATTGAAGGAGAGAGAGAGAGAGAGAGAGAGAGATTGGAGAATCGCATGTTGTCATCTGAGACCAAATTACAAAGTGCGTGTATACAGCGCGAGACAACCGCGAGCCCCGCAATGCCATCCTCGAGTTTTTTTTTTTTTTTTTTTTTTTTTTACATTTCGCCCAAACCGGCGGTGCGAGCGCGCGGGATATTGCGCGACATGATTGTGTTCGGTAACCTCCCATCATCAACTCTCTTCCTCCCTCCAGAAAAATGCTATCATAGCGCCGAAAATCAATCTGCCACACATACAGCGGCTATGAATAAAATATTCCCGAGAACAAGAGAACGGAGATTGGACGAGGGGAGAGGAAAAAAAATACCGCACGAGCGTGAGTGAGTGCACGGGGAGGAAAAAAAAAAAACTCAGCAGGTAAAGTCCTCGCGCGTCCGTGATGTGATGTGATGTGATGCTCTCATGGCATAAATGTCATCCAGTGTCTGAAAAGGACACAACAGTTCTGCGTTCTGCACGTGCCACATACATAGCCATCAGCATATATATATATATATATATATATATATATCTCCATAATGTCCATGCACAACTTATTCTAAGCTCGCGTGCTCAAGTGCAAAGCAAACTCAACTCAATGCCATTTGATTATAATACCAGTCATGAAGCATTTTTAAGAGAGTGTTTGAGGGTGGAAATGTAGACATGTGTGGGCAGTGGGAAAAAAAAAAAACAGGAGAAAAATAATGAAATGACAGATAAGAAAAAAAAACACACCTACCATATACACTGCTCATCATGTCGCTAGGGAGGAGGGATGGAAGGAGAGAGAGAGAGGGAGAAAGAGAGAGAGAGAGGAAATCAGAGATCAGACATTTTTTTAGTTGAGAAGAAAGTAAAAGAGAACTGAGCTCTCATTAACCTCTGTGTGCAATTAAAGACAGAGAGAGAGAGAGAGTGAGAGAGAGAGAGAGAGAGAGAGAGTGTGTGAGAGAGAGAGAGAGAGAAAGAGAGAGATGAGTAGTTACTTTTTTACTACTCTTGCACAAGCCTATCTATAGCAAAAAAAAAAAAAAAGTTGGCTCTTCCAAGCTAATTCCCTCTTTTCACTCATTTTCCCATCATTGTAATGGTTCTAATGGCTTTTTGTAATGGTTATTAATAAACCATTGTTCACAATGTACACACTCCTAATGGTTGAACACGTGACCTAGAGCTGATTCCTACCACGTTTAGATGATTTAAAGCTGCTCTAAGCAGTCTGGAGATCTCGGATTGTGCTTTAATGGTCATTTGATGGACAGCTGTACCTTGTTGTTGCAGTGGCACAGTCACAGCTCCACCTGTTGTACCCCTGGTGCACCTTTAAAGCTTTATTATGTAGTTTATTATGGCATCTTTTTGAAGGTACACTACATCCACGTCTCCAGGTGATACATATTAAAGGTATGCAAGATAAAGCGACAAGGAAAGATACCATTTATTACCTTTTTTTTCCCCTGAGTGTACTTTTTCTTGTCACTAGATTGGCAGCATCAAGGAAACATCAAGGGTTTTATAGCTTTAATATGAATCATACAGGAGTGTCATTAAGGAGCAGTTATATATCTTAGATTATTTTTGAGGTGATAGATACATAGATAGATAGATAGATAGATAGATAGATAGATAGATAGATAGATAGATAGATAGATAGTAAATGCACAAAAGGTGTACCCTTGATGGCACCAATCCAGTAAGAGCTTTATTTCTGAGAGAGTGATATTTCAGTCCAGCAGCTGACACACTGTGTTTCTGACTCCATTAAAACCATTAGCTCCTGATGGGAAAATGTTTTATAGCGGAAACAGTCAGTTGATTTCCATTCGGACCTGAAAAGAGGTTTTGTATTGTTTTGTATTGTTTTGTAGGTATTTGTAAGGCTCGTCTGTGGTTTCCTCTCCCGGTCAGTGCTGTATGTTGACCGCTGAACCGGACACACTAACTGATTAACTGAGCATTAGACAAAAAGCCCACTTTGTTTGGCAACTCCCGAACATCCGCGATTAGCTGAACGGAACCGCCTTTTTGTGTCTCGGATCTCATGGCGGAACGGATCTCCGGTGTCCGTTCTGTCCGCGCGCTGCGCCGCTGTCCGTGCGCTGTCATGGCCCCTTTCTCCCTCCGACACACACACACTCACACACACACACACACTCACACGCACACGAAACGGACACAGCTCGTGGACAATAAGCGCCAGATATATAATACATATATATAAAAAACTCTTACCTGTTCATGTGAGGAGACAGCGGAGCCGTCACGCGCTTTCTTGGCGACCGGCTGTGCTCGTCGGGAAGCGCGCGAGACTTCCGCTCCGTCCAGTCCCGGTCTCAGTCGCTGGTGTTTTGGAGCCGCTCCAAGTTATTGCGGGTGAGACTGACCACCACCGATACTGCCATGTTGGAATTCCGGCTCCTCCGAGCAGCTGCTGAAAAGGAAAGCAGCGGGGCGCGCAGTGCGCATGCGCTCCTGCCGGACAGGCCAACTCGAGTCCGAGATGGCTCTTGAGGCTGATCTGATTTTCTCTATTCATCTCTAAGCGAGTGCTCGAGGCTGTCAATTCCTCCTCCTCCTCCTCCTCCTCATCATCATCATCAATTCCAGCTGTTTGATTAAACGATAACATTATTACAAAACAGGAGCATCATTACTGTCTAAACAGATGTTCTTTATAGGTCTCCATGTAGCCCTTTATTGTATTTAATTGCTTTCTTTGGGGTCCTAGAACCCCAAATAAGTCATTTAGTATATATAAGATTATAAGACCCTAAAAATGAATTAAATGCCTTTAGTTATTTATATATAATTTCTTGTTTTAGTTCATTAATGAAAAAACTATTCTCCCTGGACATTTTTTCCTCCTTGATTTATTAAAAGACAATATAAAGAAAATAATCATAGCCTTAGTCGACTCTTTTTTAGGGGTTCACATTATCCGAAAAACAATGAACCATATACTGACCTAAAATAGACTACTGCTCTTACAGTTACAGACTACTGCTGTTCCTGCTGATTAAACATTTCATGGTGGATGTTATATAGGATATACATGAGCAAATATAGAAATAACTGACTTCTGCACTTCTAAAATTTCTCATCAAGTCAAGATCAAAATTACTATATTTGTAAAATAAGTTAAAAAAAAAAACAATGCATGTTTACGAAGCTTCTAAATAGGGTCTAAGGTCGCCAAAAGGAACATAAGCATTAAAGGTGCAGTAAGTAAAGTTTAAGGTGTTTCCAGACTAGTAATAAACACACAGTTTCAAATATGCCTTTACAAACCTGTTTTCACAATGTGTCCATGCATAAAATCATCTTGTTAGCTTGATCTGGTTAGTTTCTTTGTTTCAGCCTTTTGTTTACATATTTCTGGTCCTGAAATTAGCTCCGTCCCCACCTGGAACAGATCAGAGAGGTCCCGCCTATTTTTGTAAAAGGCAACTAAATGTTTACCTAGGTTTAAAAGAGAGTGTGGTCAGTTTGGGGGTAAGGTAAAGGCTCGTAAATGTTTTCATGTAATTGTAATTCATCTTGCTTCCAGCAGAGGAAGTAACTACAAACAATTACAAACCGCTCCTTTAAATAAAACATTTTAACATTTTGTCACTTAAGATAAAAACAGGACAAGTAACAGAGTCCAAAGTCAAGAGTCCAAAACAAATTATGTACTTTATATAAAGAATGTAGCATCATATAATGTAGCTTACATAGGGTGTTAGATAGCGAACACTATAAATAAAATTATACAGTTTAATGAATCTTGTTTATTTTAATTTTCTCTCCATGCTCTTCTTTTATTTGTACACTTATGTTCCTCAATAACAATACAAATGAATTTGTGCTGACAAATTGTGTAAAATACAGGCCTACACTTTGTGCAGGTTTGTATGGAGAAGGCAGTTAGAGCATTGTGTGATGTGAAAGGAGTCTTTAAATGATAATCATAACAGTCACACACACGCACAGGAAAGCTAAATGAAATGTGATTAGTGAAACAGTATAATGCAGTCATTAAGAGAGAAAATTATGGTACAAATCCACCTACTCTCTGCGCGCACACGCACACACACACACACACACACACACACACACACCTCACCTCACAGCACATCATCAGACTCACTAACAATTCATCATCTCTCATGAAGCGTATGAAACAGCAGAGCTAAACCTGACAATTACGTGAAACTCACTGGCCACTTTAATAGGAACACCGGTACACCTGCACATTCATGCAATTATCTAATCAGCCAATCATATGGCAGCAGGGCAATGCAGGAAATCATGCAGATACAAGTCAAGAGCTTCAGTTAATGTTCACATCAAATATTGGGAAAATTTTTTTTTATCTCAGTGACTTGGTTGTTGTTTCCAGATGGTCTGGTTTGAGTATTTCAGAAACTGTGTTTTTTACGCACAACAGTCTCTAAAGTTTACACAGAATGGTGCGAAAAACAAAAAACATCCAGTTCTTGGAGAGAGGTCAGAAGAGATTGGGAAGATCAGGAAGGCTACAGTAAGGCAAATAAGCAAGCTTTACAATTGTCATGAGCAAAAAAACATCTCAGAATGCACAACCTTGAGGCAGATGGTATACAAAAGCAGAAGATCACATCGGGTTCTGCAGGTTCACCAAAACTGGGCAGTTGAAGATTGGAAAAAGACCAGGCAATGGTTTTGAACAAATTAATAAATAAAGATCTTTGTGTACTGTTTTGAGCTTGGGAAAAGATCTGGCTGATCCTCATTTTTTAATTTTATGTGTTTGTGTGTGTGTGTGTGTGTGTGTGTGTGGGTAATTTCCAGTGGTCCACAAACACAGATGATATACACTAATGGACCATTGTGCGCTGTTATGCGCTCACATTAAACACAGAGAAAAAAAACTTTAAATAGACCCATCAGACACTCACAAATGGATAACTGAGTTGTTATTGTTCTCACTCTTTCCCTCTCTTGTGTCTAACATGTGAATTACTCTTTCTTGCGTATGTGTGTGTTTTATGTCTCTCTTGACAATGACATTTCACAAGCCATCATAACATTTCTATCCTTGAAGACCAGTTTACCAAACACGGTTAAAGCCGTTTCATGAAAAATCCCCAATGGCAGTATAGTCCAAGAGTAAACTAATCATCTCCCCTCTCATATCCATACAACGTAACTTACATAACCACACAACTATTTTACAGTGTACAAAGAGCCAAACTCTCCCAGAGCTATAATTACAAATAAGGAAAGAATCATTCTGTTGTTCACTAACATCGGTGTTGTCTGTGGGAGGATGAGGCATGGAAGGGCGTCTGCTCAACGTTTTCATTTCGCAGTATTGTGCTGGGATTGGTTGTTAAAGACTAATTTTTAAATGACTATGATTGAAATTTATGAGAAACTGTAGTTTTTGTCACTTTTTAAAATCCTTGCACAGGGATTGGCTAGGATTTCATGTAGTAGACCATGGTAGCTACACTTAACTATTGGATGTTCATGAATGATGCTTGATAGTGTGTTCAAGCATCAAAAGTATTCAAGTATAAACTTGGAATTATCACTTTTTCTAAAAGCTATTGACTTGCCAGTACATGTAGCAGTAGTAATGGTGCTTAAAGATACTAAGGAGTGTAATGTTTGGATGTACGTATCTATATGTGTCTGTAAAACAGTCCCCGTATATTTGTAGTATCTACTTCTGCTTACTATCTACAAACTAATGGAAAGTGCTGAGGAATTACAGATATTGCATCTCAAGGCTTAAGGATTAGACTTGCTTTATCTACATGTACATGTATACAAGATACCTGCCACGTGTATCCTGCTGTCATTTGGAGCATCGCTTGTGCACGTCCTCAGAAACGCTAAACATCTGCATGGTGCAATACCAACGTAAACAGTGGTATAGCAGCATGTATCATGGTGTCTGCAACTGACTAAACAAACTAGCATTGTGTTTCCAATCGCATATGTGTGTACTATTCTAGACAGTTATTGAGTACAAACACGAACTGGTTTTCTTGTTACAGTTAATGTTTTAAAAATCTCTCACAGGCCTTCAAACCTACCGAAAGATTCTGTACCAGCCCTATGGATTTTCTAGATTAGTATATATTTTTGAATATAAAGTCTAACTCTCAAATTGAGACACAGATCCTGACAACAATCACAACGACAGCGGAAAGTTTAAATAGAACTCATCATTGTGTTTAAGACTGCTGTGCATGAAATCGCTACACAGTTTATGTTTCAACTTGGATGACCGGGGATGTTTCGACTCTGACGTGCCGTCTAGTGGATGTCGCTTTTAATTCTCCTGATGTGGATAAAGTATGCATGAATGTGTGTACAATGCGAATCGCATTACTGCTGTTTGTGCACACACAAAATCATGTGTCTATTTTGTGATTACTGTAATGCATAGTGAACGCACTGTAACACTGTAAAGCAGTCAACCAGGAAGTAATATCGCAAACCAGATATCTAACATTCACTAAAGTCTAGTTCATTTCATCAATAAATAAGACTAGAGACCGCCTACTTTCACAGAAAGAGGCAGATTGACTGAAAGGGCAGATGACCAACCACACACCTTTTCTTGTAGCACGCCGGCAAACGTGAGACTAACGTGTTTACTCACTGCTCACTGCTTTAAACAAAACTAAAGACAGAATTTCCTGATTTCCTGGATTTTTCAGTCCAGTGATTATTTCCTACTTTGAAAAACTCAAAAGTTCAAAAGAGAGCCTCTTTGTCACATTGCAACATTCGGCATTCTGAAGCTCATGGCCAGAAAAGTGTACAAAATAGATCAGAAACTGGGTGACTGAGACTAACCAGGTAGCTACTGAAGCTGAAAAGATGTCCTGGATTATTATAAGACAAGATAAGTTTTTTTTTTAATAATTATAAGATTATCAAGAACATTAAAATAATTTTGCATTTCAATGTTTTTAATGAGGCACTGAATTTACCTCACATTTTATAATGTACACAGTTGCGTCACACAAGGGCCGACTTGGAGACAAGGGCAAAAGTGTGTAACGTTGTACAGTCTATTTCCTTAGATTGCTAACTTGGTAACTATATAGCAGAATACAGGACTGAAATATTGACACTATTAAGTATAGAAGTATTAAGTATATAATAGGTAAATACTAAGTATTATATACTTAAGTATTAAGTATTAATACTATATAAGTATGAAGTGCCAGTATTAAATATTAAGTATTTTACTGCTCCTGCTTACATTTAGAAACAGCTTCACCCACCATCTTTTGCTAGTTTGTCAGATCGCAATGCCTTCTGGGTAAATTCTGCTCCTGATGTTGACTCAATCTCTTGGCGCTTCAAGGTCTCATCTAACGAACTTTACTTCAGCTGATAAAGTACTGGAACAGCCCTTAGGATGGCAACAAAGGTTCGACAAGTTGTGAAGTCAAAAACGGGAGCATTAGAACAATACTGGAACAGGGCCAAACCTGCACGCTGAAAACAGCATGTTGTCATAGTGAGGATATTTAAGTGCACCTTCACAGTAAGGCTAATAAATAAAAAAACGAGTAATGCCGTTACCTGCACTAATATGACAGGCAGCTCACAGAATCCTTGTTTTACTCCGAATAATTATTGAGCCCTGTTTTTTTCTGTTCACTGCTTTGCATGAGAGGTTCTTGTTTAGCAAAAATCATGAATATTTCTGTGCATTGGCGAGAAAAACGCGTGGCACACGTAGACCTGGTGTCAGGGGGCATGGAGAACGAAACAGTGAGAGAGAAAGGGTGGAATGAAGGAGGACAATCTGTATCTGCTTGACATTTTGAATTGTTTTTAATTAGTGTCTTTTTTTTTTTTTTTTTTTTTTTTTGCTGTTACTAGCACCCTAAAGCATAGCTCTGGAGATATGATTCAAGGAACGCTATAAGTGAGAGTGTCCTTTTCAGAGTGATCACATTTAAGAATTTTATTTATTGAAAAGAAGGCTCATGAAATCATTTTATGAGCACAAAGAAGACAATGGCTACGTTTACATGCACATCAATATTCTGATATTAATCGGAATTTGGCAATTCCAATCAGCATTGAGTCATGCTTGGAAACGCCGCAATCCGATTGCCTGATTCAGATTAAGACAATATTCTGATTCCCCAAATTCCGATTCCCACCGCTGGAATATTCCTGTTTTAATCGGAAATTTGTCGCATGTAAACACCTTATTCAGAAAATCCACTGAAAGGAGATATATGCGCATGCTCAGTCTGCAAGGAATTGTGGGTGCTAACAGATGCTGAGCTGTAGGCTATGTATTTAGGAATGGCAGCTCAGGCATACTTACATATACACTTATATACTTGCATATAAACATTGGATTCGGAATATGGCTGCAACCCGAATATTGACCTTAACTGTAATTTGACGTGCGTGTAAACATAGCCAGTGACTAATAACCATCTCCAAACATGTCGATCTGATTTACACACTTCTGAAACAAATCCATTTTCACCTGAAATTTGTTTGAATTATTATGAGCAAGGCTACAGACACTAACCCAAGCCTACCCTGTGCCCAAAATTTGATTGAATACGTTCCGCATTTTTCTTACAGCGCACTAATTTGGTGTGGGTTTCCTCTGGGTTCTCCGGTTTCCTTCTACTGTTCCAAAACCTGCAGGCTGGACTGGCTACACTAAATCACCCCTAGGTGTGAATGTTGTCACATCCAGGGTGTATTCCCATCTCGCACCCAGGGTTCCCAGGATAGGCTCTGGATCCATTGCGACCCTGACCAGGATGAACCGCTCACTGAAGATGAATGAATGTTCTACATTTCACACAGGCTGTTCCAACCTTTTCCTAGAAATCACTCACCTAAATTCATGCAATTTTGAAAGTGCAACACAGCAGTGTGTACATGACAAGAGGCACTCACTCCTCACTTCCGCCACCTTCACCCTCAGGTTAGCATCAGAGGAAATGTCAGCAGCTCGTGCAGGAGATGGTAAAGAGAGGCCAAAAAGACTAACTGACATTTTTAGGACGATGGAAAGGTCAGGCAGGTGGAGAGTGTGTAAAACTATTACTGTTAGTCAGAGAAAAAATATATTTGACTCCATTCTTCGGGGGTGAGAATGTCGTTGGAGAGAAAAAAAAAACTATTTTGTTGGTTCACGTGCCGCTTTGTTTCTTTTACTTCATATTTATGGTAACTAACTGATGATTCGCCGTCGATTATATAAAACAGACGTGCGATAAAAGAGCAGATTTCTGTCTGACAACTTCATCTCAAAGCCGCGATGCAAATGAGCCTCGGCTCGGATTGTTAATTAGGGCTTCGGCGGTATTCAGGAGCGCGTGCGGCGCGCCGTTCCGTTCTCGCCGGGGCGCGCGCGTGTGTGCCACTACGTGTCGCGCGGCTAGAGAGAGAGAGGGAGAGAGATTGAGAGAGAGAGAGAGAGAGAGAGAGGACGCAGAGCTTGATATGGCTGCGGTGGCCGCCAGGAAGGAGCGCGAGGCCACCGCGGCGGAATACTGATGAGCGCGAGGTGAAGAAGCCACCGGTCCGCCAGGAGGAAGTCAGCCGTTTCCCTCTCCGACTGAAACCGCCGCCGCCGCCGCCGCCGTCTCACAAGACTGACCACATGAAGCATATTAAACACGAGCATGTCAGTCCATCTCTCTCTCTCTCTCTCTCTCTGCATCTGACTGTCTCTCTGTCCCCCCCCCCCCCCTCTCTCTTTCTCTCTCTCTGCATCTGACTGTCTCTCTGTCTCTCTCTCTCTCTCTCTGCATCTGACTGTCTCTCTGTCCCCCCCCCCCCTCTCTCTCTCTCTCTCTCTCTGCATCTGACTGTCTCTCTGTCCCCCCCCCCTCTCTCTCTCTCTCTCTCTCTGCATCTGACTGTCTCTCTGTCTCTCTCTCTCTCTCTCTCTGCATCTGACTGTCTCTCTGTCCCCCCCCCCCCTCTCTCTCTCTCTCTCTCTGCATCTGACTGTCTCTCTCTCTCTCTCTCTCTCTCTCTCTCTGCATCTGACTGTCTCTCTGTCCCCTCTCTCTCTCTCTCTCTCTCTCTGCATCTGACTGTCTCTCTGTCCCCTCTCTCTCTCTCTCTCTGCATCTGACTGTCTCTCTCTCTCTCTCTCTCTCTCTCTCTCTCTCTCTGCATCTGACTGTCTCTCTCTCTCTCTCTCTCTCTCTCTCTCTCTCTCTGCATCTGACTGTCTCTCTCTCTCTCTCTCTCTCTCTCTCTCTGCATCTGACTGTCTCTCTGCCCCCTCTCTCTCTCTCTCTCTGCATCTGACTGTCTCTCTGTCCCCCTCTCTCTCTCTCTCTCTCTGCATCTGACTGTCTCTCTCTCCCTCTCTCTCTCTCTCTCTCTCTCTCTCTGCATCTGACTGTCTCTCTCTCTCTCTCTCTCTGCATCTGTCTGTCTCTCTCTATCTCTCTCTGTCTATGTATTTGTCTCTCTCTGTCTGCCTGTCTCTATCTGTATCTGACTCTATCTATCTATCTATCTATCTATCTATCTATCTATTTTTTCTATATATCTGTCTCTGTCTCTGTATCTGTCTGTCTCTCTTTCTCTCTTTCTCTCTCAATGTCTGCCTCATGTCTCTTTCTGTGTGTCGGGTCTCACTCTCTCTGTCTCCCTCTGTCTGTCTCTCTCCCTTTGTGTCTCTCTCACATTTTCTCTCTGTGTCTCTCTTTGTTTCTTTGTCTCTCTGTGTCTGTCTTTCCTTTTCTCTGTCTCTCTTGCTCTGTGTCTCCTCCTGTGTGTGTGTGTCTCTCTCTCTGTCTCTCTGTGTTTTACTCTTTCTCCTCTTTATCTGTGCCTCATCTCTCTCTCTCTCTCTTTCTGTCTCCTTCTGAGTTCAGTTCAGATCAGTTGAACTAACTGAACTGTCTCTCTCTCTTTGAGTCTCTCACATTTTCTTTCTGTCTGTCTCTTTTTGTATCTCTTTCTTACTTTCTTGTTTTCTCTCTCTCTCTCTCTCTCTCTCTCTCTCTCTCTCTCTCTCACACTCACACACACACACACACACACACAGTGTTGATATGTACAGCAAATAATAAAGCAGGCAGATTGGGTGTTAATCCCTTTTTAAAGCAGATGTTACAGGGATAAGAAGGCGTCCAAACATATGAGTTTGATTTACACACTCCTAAATAAATCCAGTTTCACCCAATTTTCATGACTTGTAATGAACAAAGGTTATTTTATTCAATTGTACATGAAGAAAGTTGTGAGAGCAGCTATGAAGGTTAACCCATCCCTGTACTTTCACTAAAATTAAAGGTATAGTCAGCCATTTTCATTCTTCATTATCTCCACCATGTAGCACTTTCCTGCTTCCTCTTTTCCACCTCATCCCATTTCCTGTTTTTTTTTTTTAAACTTCCTGTTCATTTGACAGCGCCATGTCAAGTATGCCTGCAAATAGCATTAAAACGAACAAGGCGGTGCTCACTGCATGCCAGTATTGTGAAGGTATTTCTATCATTATTACAGTTGGAAACATTTTTAAAAATTACACACTGCACCTTTAATGCTTTTATTCTGTGGTAGGTTTTGATTCCCGTCACCTCGCAGTTCACTGCATCACACTGTGATAAATATGCACATTGGGTCAGAGAGTCATGTCTTCGAAGCGCATCAGGGTTTTTCAACATCTTCAGTGTGTTTTTGAATATCTTGAGCCTCTCATCTTCCCTGTGTGTGTATGTGTGTGTGTGTGTATGTGTGTGTGTGTGTGTGTGTTCAAGAGGGCGAGAAAAGGAGCAGTGAGGATGGATGGATGAAAAACGAACGTTGAATTGATAAAAAGGACGGATTAAAGGTTCTTATCTACATGATGGTAACCTTTTGCAAGAAAGTGCGGAGAGATGTTCCTATGTACCAAGTTGCCAGTTTATTAGGTACACCTAACATGTATGTACTTGCACTCACTTTATTGTTATAGGTAATATTTTGTAGGTAACACTTTGCAGGTTTACCATGACTGACTGTAGTCCATCTTCTGCTTATTTTTTCCTCTACACGCAGTGTGTGTTCATCTTCCTCTGACCTTCACCAGTGTGAAATTCTTGAGTGTGGAGATTTTTTTTGTTGTTGGATTGTTTCAGAAACACTGCTGTGAAGAGGATGAGCCACTGTCCAATAAATATCTGCTCAGAGGTGGTCCTACGGTGGTCCCTTTCTGAGTCGAGGGGGTTTTCAAATTGTGCATAGCAGCAGATGGCATACTGTCAGTAATGGTATAACTCGTAAGCCATTTTTTCCTGCGTGGCATACATTAGATCACATTGCGTCAACGGGACTGTGTAAGCCAACCATGCTCAATTATCATCAAATATCATGTCCAAAAGCTTCATGATGTTCTTGGACCATCTTAAATGTGTTCATTAACAGATCACTAATCTATAGCCTCTGTTTTATTACAGGTGTCTCTCTGAGATTTCAATCTCATCCAATTCTGTCATGTCAGTAATTTTTATGGAAAGATTACACCATATTATAACTATTATAAAATAAGCAGTAAAAATAACCTGAGGTAATATACACACATACTGTCCCAACTGATATATTGGTAGAAATTCTGTTGGGAAAATCCTGTGGGAAAAGAGATTTTGCACTTTTTATTCATCATGGAGACACCTTTCTATTGTCTCATATCATCTCCTGCTGAAACCAAACCGAAACCAATTCAAGTTTAAAAAGCAGAACATTGAAATCTGAATGACATTTAAAAGGAAGTATCTGAGGAGTGCCACTTCTGAGGGTTTTAGGTAAGTTACTGAGTTACTAGTGCAAGTACAGACTGCATACGTTATCATAAAAATAAATGAATCGTAAAAATCAGATGTGAAAACAAATGAATCATGTGCAAGAAATCATGTGGAAATTAAAGTGTCAAGTAAGAATCAGATCTGAAAATGAACTAATCATGTAAGAAATCACAAGAAAAATAAACAAATCCTGTTAAAAATCACATTAAAATAAATAAATTAAGTAAGAGTCAGATCCGGAAATTAATGACTCACATGTAAAACAAGCACATTTGAAAAACAAGCTAACCATATGCAAGAAATCACATGTAAGAAAAGAACTCATGTAAAATAAAGCAATCAAGTAAGAATCAGATCTGAAAATTAAAGACTCATGTGTAGAGCAGTCACGTGTGAAAATAAATGAATTGTGCAAAAATCGTGTGTGAAAATGCATCAGGTAAGAATTAGATCTGAAAATAATGTTTAAGAAATGTGAAAATGAATGAATCAAGTAAGAATCACATGAAAAATGAATGAAGTGTAGAAAATCATGTGAAAATAAATGAATCAAGTGAGAATCAGATCTGAAAAGAAACAAATCGTGTAAAAAAACACATGAAAATAAATGAATTGTGTGAAACAATCACATGTGAAGAATAAAAACACGTCCACTATGTCCGAAAAATGCATGAAGCATAACATGTGAAGTGTCTAAAAAGCACACATGGAAATGTCACATGAAGGTCGTGTGTGATGTCTGTAAAGCTGTTAATACAGTTTATTTACCACACAAGATGTCTTTGCTCAGACACAGTGTCTTGATGACACTAGCACTGAAATACAACAATGCACACTCACTCACACACACACACACACCCGCACACACACACACACACACACTCACACAAGTTTACAAATATATTAATAACTGGCTATGGTGGAGAACTTCAGCTAAGGATAAAAAGGTCGCTCCTGCATTGATTCATGATTTTGTACAAGTCCTCTGGCAATGTCAGATCCCTGTCTCTCTTTCTCTCTTTCTCTCTCTGTGCTTGAGGTCATTTATTGATCGTCTTTCCCTTTTTTTTTACTCTTTGCTCCATGAATATGTTTTGTGTTATCCTGAGACTGAATATGTTTTCTATTCTCGACAGAGCGGCGGAAAAGCAGGAGAAAAATCAAACGATTTGTATACAACGGTGAATAAAAATGAGAAGAAACAATACTACAAGAAGCTGGGCACAGATAGCATGTTTCAGATGCTGGGTTTTGTGATATTAACATCTCAGTTGTGTATGTGTGTACTGTGTAAACTACACAGATTAACATTAGCATGTTAACATTAGCATTTCCTCAGACGGAATCCCAGTCGCCATGTTCAGGGCCACTGCAGTACTTTACGAGCTCAAGTGAAGTTTGCCTAGTAAGTCCTTGCCTTTAAGGGCAGAATGTACTGCAGAATTTACCCAGAAGGCAGTGCGATCTGAGGACGTATACTTGTGGAAGTTATGAGGGAAAGTGCACAAGAGTGAATTGTAAACTGTACTGAATTGTACACTGTACTGAAACACTTCACCAGTAGGCCTCAGTGTAAATGTCTATAGTGGACCAATGATGCCACCTAGTGATCACATGCAAATAATTAAATAAATAAAGTCATACACAAATGAGTCAAGACACAAAACCCTTTAAAGTACTTTTATCAGGAAGGAAATCAAGTAGAAATAAAAGCTCCACTGGTAACACACATTGATAATACAATACTGTTCAATAGCTCGCATGTAGCTATGCAGGGAACAAATGACTAGCACTATATTAACACCTACATCACTACTATTAATTATTAATGATTACTGGGTAATTAATCAGTAAGTAATAATGAAATAATAGCTTGGTAGTTTATTATGAACTAAAGTTTATTATGAGTGTTACACATGTCCTGAGGAACTACTAGCTAACTACAGATTAATGCTGCATTTGACTTACCTCGGAAATTATGCCATTTTCGGTTATGCCTTTGTGCGTTTGGGCTACAAAGTGGGAAAACAACATGGATGCCTGTTCGTCTTTTGTTAGCAATCAGCTAGCCAGCTAACTGTGATGAGGAATATATATTTTTTTCTTAAAAACGGTGATCTGTACAGTCAGTGTTACAGATTTAACAAACAGTTATATCTGTATGTTGATTGATCTAAAGCAAATAGTTGTATATACAGTATAAACCATTTAAAGAAAAGAAGTGCTGCTTTGTTTCCTGTTCCTGTCGTGTGCAGCCATGTTGATTTGATGTCACTAGCTGAACTTGGAGGATCTTGGAGTTGAGGGGTGTTTGGTTTTGTTATTTTTTCTAGTCAGACTAGCCTACTCCAATGCTTCAGTAACTACCATATAAATGTTTAGGCCCTGTATAGTTTCCTGAGAGTTATTGAACAGTATTGTTAAGTGTTACTGCTGATTTTGTTACATGAATCAGTTCGTGCTGGCGAGCCTACGATAATGGAGGCAGGGAAACAATTCTGTAAGGCTGATGTTTAAACATATACTCCATCCAAAATATATATGTAAAAATGTATGGTATGGCATGTATGTATGGTATGGCAAAACAAATGGTGGCCAACTCATTTCTTATAGCAGGGATCTGCTAACCATTAAAGTAGAATGGTCTGGTTTGAATACTGGGAAACTCTCTTGATGAGTGACATCTTTGATGTGGAATTAAATTTTTGAAAATCTACAGTTGCTTTGGAGGTGGGTATGGGTGGGAAAACTTTTTTCCTTTTTTTTTTTTTGCCATCTTTCAAAATCTCAGGAAAGCTAGAGATTAATGCTAAACTGCTAATCTAAAGGTTTCTGTAGTATTTATCTTATGTATTTGCTTACTGCGTACTGGGTAATGACCAAACGCAAATGTAAAAAAAAAAAAAAAATCATAAATTCTGCCAAAAATCTGACATTTTTGGCCAATTTTATGGCTAATTCTAAAATAATTTATAAATTATGTACAGCTCTGTGCCAGATTCAAAAAGACTGGAATGTGAATACTACTACTACTACTACTACTACTACTAATAATAATTATTATTATTATTTTCAGTTCTGGATCAAGTTCAGCTCCCTGTGTGGAGTTTATTATTTTTATTATTCCTGGTCAGGGTGGTGGATCTGGAGCCTATTCCGGGAACAGTGGGCACGAGGTGGGAATACACCCTGGATGTCAGTCATTGCAGTGTGCCATTCACACACTTACTCACACTTAAGCTGAATTATTTATTATAAATATAGTATAAGAGAATAAGATTGATATTATGGTCTGTTATTCATAATAAATACAGTAAAATTGGCACATGAATAATAATGCCAAATAAAATGTAAAGATGGTGAAACCCTTGTTTGTAAGAGACTAGACAGTAAAACTTGAGTGAATGAACAAAATGCTATGGTTTATTCTTGTGGACAAAATCATCTTCTGGATGCTTGGTTTCTTCTTCACTGGGTTTAAACGATACTGCTTGCACACCATCATTAGCAGCTCAATATAGCAATCTGAGCTTTGATTTCTACTGTATTTTCTTATTTATAAAACATGTATGTAGAAGGGTTTTGTGTCTTGGGGCATTTTGGAGAGCAAACATGTTTTGCTGCATAGAAACCAAACACATTACTGAATCTTGCTTAGAGCATTAAAAAAAGAAAAAGAAAGAAAGAAAAAAAAAAATGCCTCCGCTCCTGAATTCAACTCAACTTACATTATTTTCATTTAAATTTCAAATACAGCACAGGGGGTACATTTATATGTATCCTTTGGCTATTTTTAAAAACCATAAGCATAGCAGAGAGTAGAAAATTGGACTGAATCCTAGAGTGTGAATAATTTTTTTTTTATAAGTGTGTAGCTGAATTCCTGCTTAAAATAAAGAGAGATACAAAACCAGATGCTTAGAATGTTTCATTTACATACAAAACAAAAATATCACTACTTTGATTAGATATTTCCTAATTGTTTGACAATTTATGTCATTTACCAAGATTATACCAATTATATAAAGAATAGAGTTCAATATAAAATAAAAATAATATAGTAATAAAGGCATCAAAATCAAAATGTAACTAATTAATGATATAATACAAGCCTGCACTTCTTTACATTTCCAAAACAACAAAATGTGATGTGTTAAAGCTTCATCTCAACCCAGATCTTCATACTTGCTCCAAATTCTTCAACCTGTGGACACAAAAACACCCTGTATAACTCAAACAATACATAACAATATATAACATTATATTCCAATAATATTAATGATTTGATATTTTAATTATTTAATTGCTTCATTATTTAAGCATAAGCATCAGAAATTTAAACTTTGAATCCTAAATTAATCTCCCATTACAGTAAATGATCAAATCTTTCAGAATTTCTGTGAAATGGTGATGCAAAGTAATGAGATTACACTGTCATGTTTTTACTTTCAGGCATTTTTATGAAATAAGTATAAGTACGATGCGCCACTTTGCTGTGGTATGAGAGGAATGAAAGTTTGTAATGTGCTGTTATTGGAAAATAATCAACTTCAGGATGGCAACAGTAACTCTGCTTCATGTCAGGTCACATCATGCAAGCCAGTCTTTCATTATTTTCCAATAACAGCACAACTCCATGAGTTTAATTTCTCACATTCTCACTGTCATTGTACATGTGATACTAGAAATAAACTCTGAAGCACAGTAATGGGATGACAATAAGTTATTTTTAATGCTCTCTGCCACACACACAGACACACACAGACACAGGATATTGACTCTAAATGCAGTTATACAGGATATGGACTGCCTCAAAGGTGGAGCTTCCTCCTCACATAAACATACACAAACACACTTCCATACACATAGAGGAAGGAAGAAACCACTTGTATATACAGGACAGAAGTCAAGCAGACACTATTATGACCATGACATGTCAATCTATATGTTCTACTTTTGAACACACACATAAACCCTGCCTAGAAATAAATAAAACACAACAAGCGTGCTGTTTTATAACTACACATCCAGAAGTGTTTTATCCTCTTATACCTCAGCAATTTGACGTTTACAATTTGTTTTTATTTAAGAACGTCATACTTTCTATCTATTCATAGCCATATTTAATGTTGTGGAACATCCGTGAAACAAGTTAGTGCCTGTTATTGCTTAAATTAACAAGACAAAAAAAATACACCGCTTGTCATGTCACCATGAAACCACCCTGTGTAAGTTGTTACTATTGGAACTAAAGTATAAAAGAATACTACAATGGCTTAGAAACACTTTTGACACCTAAAGCCCCATAAAATCTCCAAATGTCACTCACTAGATCAATGATACTTTCCCAGTATGCTACGCCATTGCTTTTACAGACATTGCTAACTGCTTTTGTAACACTCTACTGCATTTTATTTTTAGCACCAAAACACCCAAACTTTTGTTAGTCACAGACATTAGTTGTAATTAATTTACCTTGCAGGTGGATAGCTAAGTTTCTGGTCAGCATGTTATTCTCTTATTTGCATATCAGACCATGATTGCTTTAAACCAATCAGGTGTGCCTATTTTTATGACATCATATACTCATTTGTTTGTGAATCAGTTTTTCAATGAAGTATTGTAGAAATCTTGGGTTAAAATGATTAATGTGAATTTTAACGACCCAAATTCTAATCTATGTAATCAGCCACTGAAGAGGAGTTAACCGTTAAAAAAAAAAAAAAACTGACTTCATTTTTTTCCCCTTAATATTTTTAGACCTTGATTGGTGCCACAAATTCAAACTGTATACCATTCCAGTTAAGTCTGCATATACTGAAGTAAAAAAAAAAAAAAAAAAAAAAAGATGACATGTTTCTTACTTTGTGCGTGAAAAGGAACTCCAGGCCTGCCTCCTTGCCCGAGTTGTCAAGACAGAGGGCGGAGCTGTAGAAATGGGCGGGGCTTCATTGCAGGGACCTAGGGACACTGGAATCTTAGAAATGAACTCTTGCGAGATCAGGTTTTGGAAATAGAGCTTTTGAGAAGAAGTGTGTTGAGAACCGACACTTTGAGGATGCGGAGTTGGAGAGCTGATCCTTCTTGCAGATGGAATTAAAGGACAAACGCCATTTCCAAGACTCTGAACTCTCCGGGAGACAGCCAAAGCAAATAGAGATGCCGAGTTTGGAGAAGAAAGCTCAAAGCTGGGGTTGAGTTTTGATTTTGAGACATGGGGCAACATAGACTGAACTGAGTTGTGTTGGTGATTATGAGGATTGGATTGGGAAGAGCTTGTGAAAGGTGTGTCAGAGTTGGAGGAGTGGCGATTAGAGGAAAGATTTACATCCCGGTCGGGGTCTCGGGTATATACGGGGTTAGATGTAGGGTCGTGCTGAGGGTCATATCTGGAGGGATTTGGGTTTTGGATAGTGAAAGTGTCTGCCGTTTTGACTTCCTCAGCTTCCTCTTTCCCAAAACTCTCAGTTTCCTCTAGATTCTGTGTCTCAGTATCTTCCCCTTCCCAGCATACAGGACGTTGTGGTGGTGGTGGTGGAACATCATCCACCATTTCTTCATTAAACACTTTTCTAGATGACTTTACTTTTGCTTCTTTCCCATCATGATCATCGTCATCATTGCTTAGAAATCTCCTTCTCCTTTCTCTGTACAACTCTATCCAGTCTCTCCCGTCTTGATCTTCCATCCTGTCTCTGTCCTCTGGGAGGTGTTTCTCTGCATCTATGTTCAAATTTAATTTCCCATATGCTTCTGTGATACCCAGCTCTTTATTTGTTTCCTGTAATTCTAATTCATTCTCAAATTCAGCATCTGTTCTTTCAAGCATCACTATCTCCTTTGTACTCATTTCTATCTTCTCAAGCTCTCTGTATTCTGAACTACTTTCCTCCAGATTTCCTCCTGTATCTCCATTAATCGTCTCCAAAGTCTCCATCGTGAGGAGAACCTCGTATTGTCTCTTGCATTGCGGTCTTCTAATCGGCACCACAGTGAAGGTGGTGAGGCCGTCTCTCTGAGAGCCGTGTCTCAGCAGCTCACAGCCAGGGGGCACCACAGGATCACCATCCAGAGATCCAGACACTGCAGGACTGGTCGATGCTGGAGGTGAATATGTGACAGACCTAAAGAGAGGAGACGAGGAAAGGGCAGGATCAATGAAAAACAAACCATCAGGAGAGCTGTAAAATGAAGCAGCTAGAGAGGCTTCCCAAAAGCTTCACAGCACAAAGATCACTAGTTAATCGTAAAGCAAGCATTACATTGAACACACTCTCTCTCTCCGTCTCTACCAGTGAAGATCCAAACTTTATGATGCGTCTTGGAAACTGTGCCAAATTCAATGGAGTGACTGCAAATTTCCCCAAACTAACGTAAAAAAGTAGCAGCTGTGAATTGAATAGCATATATACAATTTAACTCACTAGGAGCCAAAAGGATTGAGAATTGTGTTGAAATACCGATCAAATGAGACGTCTTCCTGCTCCATGGTTTTCATTCTGTCAATAAATTCAGACAGGACCTCTGTAATTAGGGGGGATGATGGGCCGGACAAGCAGGTTGATTTAAAATTGCTTGATTGGTTGAAACTGGCTTCAGTAGAGTTGTCCTCTTCAGCGTCCTCTACAAAAGATCCTCTATATGACCTTTCTGATGAGAAAGAACACACGAATTTGTCCTTACGACCTTCCACCCTGCGTCCGACCTCTTTCTCTTTGAGCGCATTTATTTTCCATCATAAGATAAAACATAATCCATAGCAAAAATACATATCATAAATTGACCAGCTGTATAACTCAATTATTTGTCCACTTCCCTTTTTTAAAAAATTAATATTTCCTTTTTATTGATGTTAATAATAGACATGGCGCTGAATGTGGCACACAAAAGTGACATAAATATTTAGAAAAAGGAAGAAAAAAAGAAAAACATTGACCACATGGCAAGAGCTTAAAGTACATCACAACAAAGATGACATCTAAAAAATAGAATAGAAATATTTAATTAACAGCAAACAGAAAAGCAGATAAATAATTATTTATTATAATATAACATGGCTCTGTTTTAAGTGTGAAATATAGAAAAGGTTACAATGACAAGGTGATATTAGACCAGAATAGAGGATCAATCAATATTTAATTAAAGAAAAATATCAATAATTGGTGAAACAGTTGCATGTCACGGCTTAATTACTTCTGTTACTGATTAACTGTTTAACGAAATACGGTGATATTTAGAAGGCATTTTGAAGGCACTCATTTTATATATTGGATGTACGGACAAAAATAACAAACTAGGTCATCAATTGTCTTCAAATGAGCCTAAGATCTGATTCATGAGGTTACAGTGCTAATGTTAGCTAGCCAGCATAGTTTCATTGTGGTTAATTAAAAACATTAAATTTACAGTTATCAGGCAACTGTGTAAAATGGGTCAGAGTTTTTGAAATTACAAGGAATAAAGGCATGATCTCAAGATAAGGGGCCGAAGATTCTGGATATTATATATTATATATCATCATATGGTTAATATAGTGTAACCAAAAAGAACAGACTGTCATTCATTACCTCATGACCTCAAAATGAATCGCTTATAAAGATGTGACATTAATGACATGTCAAACAGTAACAGCAGTAACAGTGCTGACCATCTACGACTAGTTACTGTCCTTTTCAATTCAATTATGAGGACCAGAGTAAGACAGCCAAGCCTGATCCTGGACCAGCTTCTCCGACACACACGAGGCACACAGAGCAGCCACAGGATCGATAACATGACTGACACTGACACATACATGACAGAAAGGTGACAAAGCTGACATAAAGAGACACAGAGGCAGAAGAGGAGGAGGAGGAGGAGAGGGGATCTGCCCTTCACCAGTGAGCTGGACAATAAGACAGAAGCAACAGTGATGGAGCCATGTTGTCTCCTAAGCACCCCCTCCTGGCAGGACAGTGTCTGCACACAAGCACAGAGGCAAGCCAACACTTACTGAACATGTCTTCCTGGAGTAAGTAGAGTCTCTGACATTTCCCTTTCCGTTACATCAGCTTTTAAAGTAGTTCCATAAATATATGAATAATGTACTGGTGTATAAGAATAACAGTGGGGTAGCATGTACCTTTATCAGAAGTGTCTGGCAGGGAGGGGCTTGTGCATGGAGGGGGCGGAGCTCTGCGTTTGTTCCTCTTGAGAGATGACTCGGTGGACGAGACGCGACTCAGCACACCCTGAATACACACACACACACACACACACACACACACACAAAGTGTCTGTGATCAAAGTAAATTTCTATTTGGATAAAATATTTGCGACACATTTGCATGATGTCCCCGCTCCCAGTTTCTTTCCTTACACAAATCCACATATTATCTGGTGTGATATCACATTGTTAGATCCTGAATTTAATTACAAGATAGTTATTGTGGCATATTGTGGCTGAATGGACAAATCCCCACAGCCATGCTCCAAAATCTAGTGGAAAGCCTTTCCAGAAGAGTGAAGCTTATTACGACAGCAAAAAGGGACTAAATCTGGAGTGGGATGTTCAACAAGCACATATCAATGTGAGAGTCAGGTGTGCACAAACTTTTGGCCATATGGTGTATAAATAATTAGAACAGTTCAGATTAACCAGTCTCCTAATGATTGACTGTCTTTTATTTTAAACAAGCTCTGGGTAAAGACAGTATGCACACAGCACCAGAGATGCCCAATTTATCTGAGGCCATGAGTTAAGCTTCTTGAGATCTATTTCATCGCCAGGAAATACTTAACTAGTGGCAAATACTGTATATTAAAATGAATGAGAAATCAATTGAATAAGATCATTCTGGCCACAGGAACCTACACATGGAGATGACTGATAATATTATCTGGCATCAAGACATTAACAGCAGATCCTTTAAATCATGCAAGTTGTGAGTCCTCCATGGATCGGACTTGAACACGTTGAACTCTCTGTCACGTTCCTCAAACCATTCCTGAACAATGTTTGCAGTGTGCAGGGCACATAATCCTGCTGAAAGAGGCCACTGCATCAGGGAATACTGTTGCCATGAAGGGGTGTACTTGGTTTGGAGCAATGTTTAGGTAGGTGGTATGTGTCAAACATCCACATGAAGTCTATGACCCAGGGTTTCCCAGCAGAACATTGCCCAGAGCATCACACTGCCTCCACTGACTGGCCTTCTTCCCATAGTGCATCCTGGTGCCATCTCTGCCCCAGGTAAGTGACACACACGCACCCGGCCGTCCAAATGATGTAAAAGAAAACGCAATTCATCAGACCAGGCCACCTTCTTCCATTGCTCCATGGTCCAGTTCTGATGCTCACATGCCCATTGTAGGTGCTTTTAGCAGTGCATAGGGGTCAGCATGGGCAGCAAACTGCAATGCACTTTGACACCTTTGTATCATAGCCAGCATTAACTTTTTCAGCAATTTGTGCTACAGAAGCTCTTCTGTGGGATCGGCCCAGACGGGCTAGCCTTCACTCCCCATGCGCATCAGTGAGCCTTGGGGCCCATGACCCTGTCGCCGGTTCACCGGTTGCCCTTCCTTGGACCACTTTTGGTAGGAACTAACCACTGCATACCGCGAATACCCCACAAGACCTGCCGTTTTGGAGATGTCTAGCCATCACAATTTGGCCCTTGTCAAAGTCACTCAGATCCTTATGCTTGACCATTTTTCCTGCTTCCAACACATCGTCAAGAACTGACTGTTCACTTGCTGCCTAATATATCCCACCCCTTGACAGGTGTCACTGTAACGAGAAAATCAATGTTATCCACTTCACCTGTCAGTGGGTTTAATGTTATGGCTGATCGGTGTATATTTTTTTCAAGGCCATGCCTTATTAAAAAATAACCTCAATGCCACCTCAGTAGTTCTGTAGATGTCTTTCTAGATGGGAGAAAAATTTTTCAGACCTTTGAGCTTGTTCAAAAAATTTCAGGAATAGAGAAAGAAACACCAACACTGATTTAATTTCCGTCTGTATTGGCATAGATTAGCCCCTGTGATGGATGGAATTTGCCTTGCTACTGATGTGAAATTAATTCGGTTCAAGGCTTATGTTTAACAATTAACTTCAATTTTTGTTGAGCTATACACTCTTACATGCTAAATCTAGAACCTTTAAAGGTTTCTTTTCCTCTTTGGGAACCCAACAACAGAAGTTTCCCTTATCAGAGAGGATTTCTATCCAAAACATCCAAAAATATGATAACATGCTTTCACTCACTGTTGTACGTTTCTGTTCATGTCTACGCACCTGTTTTTCATTATCGGTGGACGGCAGTGTGGCTTGTTGACTAGAGTTCCGTTCACAGGAGACGCTCTGGGAGCCGAGCATGCTGGGAGGCTGAGGCGCCCTTCTCTTCTTGGGCATTTCGGAGGACGCCATGGACGTGGCGGAGTTTGCTTTGGAACAGCCCTTTTTGTTTGCATGCTCATCTTTCAGCACCAGAGATGTGGCAGTGCTGATGGTGTTGGTGTTGCTAGCAGTCTATTGTCACCAGGAGAAAGAGGCAGATAAATTAAAAAAAAACAAAAAAAAAAACAGGGTGGAACAGGAAACAGGAAGCAGCAAAGGCTAATTAGATGTCTGAAGCGGATACAGAAATGCCCAAAGGAACACCCAAATTCCGCTTTCATGTTTTTTAAAATAATTGGGGAAACAAGATGATCAAACAGTTGACGTTCATTTTAAAGCATGCACGACAGGAAAGGCGATATACACAGTATATGTGACAGGCAAAATATCTGCTCTGTACAACTGAACACATAGTAAAAAGGTGCACATGTGAGGTGACTCATGCAGCAGCTGTGATTACATTTAATAATGCACTACAATTCATGGTGAGCCACAACATTAAAGTTAAGCTTCATAAATTAAGAGACAACGAGATCTAACAGACCTCTTCAGCTGATTTCTTGCTTCTCCTAAACAAGCTGAGTAATCCTCTGTTCTCTTTCTCTCCCAGGACTTTCTCCTGCATCGCCAATTTGTCCTTCTTGCAATCTGGAGAGACAGAAATAAAAGCAAACACATTGCATACAGTAAAATGTGCGTGTAACTGAACAGGGATACATTTTTCATTTTTGGGTATGACTCGAGGTATGTACTCAAACACTAAAAGACATGAAATGACGACTTTCAGGAAAAACTGCACGCCGTCATCTTTAATTAAATATATGTACATTTCTATCAAGTGATATGACATAAAGCAGTGATGGCAGTTTTCTAATCAACATAATTGATTATAAAGAAATATGCAAACCACTGAAGGACAGTGGTTTAGTTTAGATCACACAAGTTCTATTAATTAACTGCTGTTGGTATCACCTGTGGGGACTTATATTAAGTCATCATTTTAGCAAATTTTATGATCATTTTGAAACACTGAAGCATAAACTTGATAAACTTTCATCATTAAAACCTAGTGAGTGTATAACTTTGTCATCAACTGGCAGAAAAGGGTTTGTACAAATATATCACCCGCCTCTATGGACGTATTTTTTTGGACGTATTAATGTTAAATTAATATATATGCATAGACGCTTTCAGTAAATCAGGGCCATAGTGTGTTTCAGTACCTTTATGAGTATGAGTCAGTGTTGCTTGGTCAGTTGGAGAACTTGAAACAGCTGTGAAAGGATTAAAAAAAAACAAACAAAAAAAACCTTTTATTTACAAAAAGTGTCGCTTAAGACCAAAATAATGAAGCACTAAGATCTAGATCTAAATCTGCACAGCTAAGGCTACTGGAACTTTCCTCTATCAAAACCTTTAAGGATGTTTCCACCTGAGAAACCAGGACTACTCCAGAGTAAGTTCCCCCCCACCACAGTCCAGGAACTATAGGTGTGCTTATGATAATTACTCATTGGTCAAATGCTAGCTTCTAAAAACATACTAACCTTCCAAAATATATATATGTTTCACGAAAAATGTTTCCCATCAGTCCTGTTATTTTACATAGTGGAAATTCAAACCAATTGAGGAACTTTTTAGTTCCTCCACAGGTTCCAGAACTTCTCTAGAATATACCTATGACAAAAAATACCTTTCGCATACAGGTCTCTGATGCCATAGTCGTTGAGCGTTTTCGTCAGATCCAGCGGCTCTTCTGATTGGCTGTCTCTCAACAACACAGTGGTTTTTGGATCCATCTCACACTTATCACACACAGCTGGCATTAACTCGGCCAGGGGAACTCTGGGACTGACTCGCACTACAGCCTTATGGGACTTCCTGTAGTTTATCAACAGACGCACTGTGGCCTGGGAGTTTAAAATTGTTAGGAAAAAGAAAGATGGATAACAATTTAACTAAGGAATAAAACACAATGGGGCGTGCTGTTACAGGAAAATAATCAGTGATAAACAATGCACTGCATTAGTTAGATAAAAATAGGGTTAGGGTTATTTGCCAAACAAATACAATATTTATATTTATTAATTAAACAAAAATGCCATCCTTTTTATCCATTTATAGTTATATTTAATGTTGTGGAACGACATGAAATGAGCTGTTGTTTCTCTTTTTTTTCTCTAACGAAGTTAATAAGACAAAAAAAACAATGCAGCTTGTCAGTTTATCAAAAAGAAAAAAAAAAACCAAACAGAAAGCATAAAGTCCTCTGTCCTGAAGACTCCTGTGGAATTAAACTTAAATTTACAGCTTTAACCTTCTTTTTACAATCACTGACAATGGAGACTCCTTCCAAAATTGTCAAATAAACCTCAACACTTCACTATATCAATGATTATACTTTCTAATTTGTTAGATAACAAACATGTTTTTAATCCCTTTATTACAAGACTCTGCCAGACAAGTCCCTATGAAGGAGTTGTTGCTATAGAAACGATAATGTATTATAAGGTGTGCGTTTAAAATAAACCTCTGGTATTGTTATTCAATGGGTTTTGACCAATCAGAATTGAGAATTCAACAGCATGGTGGTATAAATGAAAATAAAGGACTACATCAGCGTGAGACATACAACCAATGCAAGATAAGTCAATGCAGATGAGGAAAAGTATTGTTTTGCTTCATCTCAGCTTACCACAGGCATGTTCGGGGCCTTTCTGTTGTCACTTCCTTTAGGTTTAAGTACAATGAGCTCAGCTTCCAGAGAGCCAATCAGAGAGCTGGGCTTGAATTTGAGCTTGTTTTGATTTGTGGAAAAAAGCTCAATCACATGGTCTGAGGGGTTCAGGTGGTACCGGGCGCACAGAATGACCAGCACGTCCATCACTGGTTTACTGTAGGAACACACACACACACACACGTTATCCCATGGTGTCTGCATTCCACTTGAGTTACTCATTAAATTCCTTAACACATTCTTTATCTCTCTCGCTCTTTCTCTCTCACCTGCCGTGCACTGTAACCGTTCTCTCGTGTCCCTCTGGGAGCAGCACAGTCAGGGTCAGGTCCCTTTCAATCAGATCCTCCTGCTCCATATCTGAGTCAGTGTTTGGGGACAAGTATCCTGAAATGTCTACAGTTTGTGTCCTATTGAAATAAAATGTAAATATTTTTCATATAACTGAGTAATACGTCAATTATGTATATTCAACGATATTTGATTTGCTAATTATTGATGCAAAACTGCCTTTGCAGTGCCAATCACACCACTGATAGCATAATATGTATTGTGTTTTGTGAGCCTGCTGTTCATTTTTGGAGGTTAGCAGAAGTTGAAGCTAGAGAGTTAAACTGTAAACAAATACAGCTGCTCTACTGAGTGTTTCATCCAAAGCCACATTACCAAAAACACATTCATTCATTCATTCATTCATCTTCAGTAACTTCTTTATCACAGTCAGGGTCACGGTAAATCTGGAGTCTCTCCTGGGAACTCTGGGTGTGAGGCGGGATACACAGTCCATAACAGGACACCATGTACACACACATTCACACCTAGGGGCAATTTTTTGGGAGGTGGGAGGAAACTGGAGAACTCGGACACGGAGAGAACATGTGAAACTCCACACAGACAGTAACCAGAGGTCAGGAATGAAGAGGGGACCCAGGGGTTGTGATGCTACTTGCTGTGCCTCCATGTCATCTTTACCAAAACACAGAACTCTTGAGTATCAACAAGTGTTGCTTTCTCAATTTACAGGCAACATGACTGACACTTTGCTTAGCCTCATTTATTGCATTTTTTCTCCTAATTATGGAGCCCGAAGTGCCACAGAAACCACAGAGTTCCCTCTGAGCAAATATTTTATTGAAACTAAAGGAATGTGAGGCCAAAATTTACATAAAATGTGCCGCGTAAAAATCACTGACCGCACCTTTAATGGTGCCATTTTCATAATTTATGCAGGTCATTCTCAGAAATGACACATGACAGGTTCTCTAGTTTGCTCTTATATACAGTTTTTGGTCCATATTGTACAGTCACAGTTACACTACATACATTAGTGTACTTCTTCTAGCACTTCAGTGAGCACAGAGACAGTAAGCAGAAAGAAATCTTCCACTGTGTCCAGTATTAAAGCTCTAATACAGTATTAGCGCTCTATAAGAGGGTGGTTTTTCCACTGCAGAACAGAGCTCATGACTCACCGGGAATCTTTTAGCACTAAGCAGTGGAATGTAAGTTATCTTTCATCTGACTCAAACCCTTCACACATGTATAATATACCAGAGCACTGGGGCTGCATGATATGGACAAAATATCACCTTGCGTTTAGGCATTACTCCTAATATATTAAACACACAACGATGAATGCTTGACATAATTACAAATTGTAAATCATTTCGACTTAAATCATTTCTATTTCTTGGAAGTGAGACTGGCCAAGATGACTATAAGATGAATCAGATGTGTTTAAGCATGGAAAAATCAGGCCGTGTTAAAGTAGCCCTGCTCCTGCTTTTGCTTTTTGACTTGATTTAAATAACAACTTTAGGTGTGTGTGGGTGTGTGTGTTTTTTTTTTAAATAATTACTTTAATAAATGAAATGCACAAACTCCTAATATTCCAATATCAACTGGTTCTGAAAAAATGTAGTAATCATTTTTAAATAAATAAAACAGTTTATAAAATATATAGCAAGAAAAATTCAGTAATGTGTTTAACCTTAACTGTTTAAAATGCATAAATACTTTTAAAATAATTCTTATTGGTTTCCTATTATTTCAAATTCGTAAGTGTTTATGTAAATATTTACTTTATACTTCATGATACAGTCCTATGCTTGATCACTGTTGCTTGTATGATATTTTAAGAATTAACCTGTGCATGTTGATTTAAAAAAAAAAATACAAAACAGAATACATAACTTACCCAAATACAATAAATAATTTAAAATAAGACTAAATGGTTTGCAATAGTGAGTAGATATTAGATCATAGATTATTTAAGGAAGCTCAAAAAGCAAGCAGCACAAAAACACTTGCATTCCTATCTTTCTTAAAAATAAAGAGAATGTTATTAATAGTTTTGGGTGCGACTCGCGCTGTGGAAGGGTTCCACGGAAGTGACGTCACCGCTATTCCCCTGGAGAGTGTGTCACAAGAAACCGTGATCGCTAGCAAAAATTCACATCTGTTCACACCCTGTGTGTGTGTGTGTGTGTGTGTGTGTGTGTGTGTGTTTTCGGGTCAGTGGTATCCCAGCTGCGCATTTATTTCGCGCCTCGCGGCCACAGAGTCACGCACCACCGCGCACCACCGCACACACACCGCACACGCCCCGCGCGCGCCGTCACCCGTTGAAAAAAAAAAAAAAAACCAAACACGCGCACCTGGTACCAGTCTATGCACGCGCGCTAATTACTCAAGTCTTGGTGTTTTAATGAGTTTATTTGTTTACTTATTTATCTGAGGCTCAGAGGCAGTAAGTGCACAGGTTAGTCTTTATAATCAGATTAAAGTCTCGGAGTTTGTCCAACTCGTGCTTACGACCATTTCTTTCTTTCTTTCTTTTTATTTATTTCTTTTTTTATTATTATTATTTAAAACAGATCAGAAACAACATGAATTCTTGTATTTCAAATTTTGGTAATTATACATTTCAGACACAAGTCATGTTGAACCTCCCAGCAGGTTAGTTGCATCAAAGTACAAGATTAACTATAAAACACACACACAACGTGTAAAATCACACATAGCATTGAACCCAAGCCGTTTTCTGGTGCTTGCTCATACACTTACCTCTCTGCTCGCCTGCACTGCGCGTGACCCTTTCAGACTTCTCCAGTCAAGTGTGTGTGTGTTTGAGAGAAGAGAGGCAGAGTGGTAGTGGCATGTTGGGTAATCTGCTTTGCTGACAGCACCTTATGGACCTGCCCAGTCCTGTGACATCAACAGCTCTCTTTCCTGTGTGTGGTAAGTGTTTTTTTTTTGTTTTGTTTTTGGCTACAGCTTTAATTTAGTTTAGTTTAGTGGACTATTTGGGTATAACCTGGAGTTTTCAGACACCTCCTGTCAGTGTGTGTTTGTTAAATAAGCCATTTTGGCTTCATGCATTTTGTTTATATTCCTATTCAGTAGGTTCATACGTGTAAAACACCAAGTTTAGAACTTTGTCTCTTTTGCACATTTACACATTTACCTGTTTAACAGAACACATCTATCTGATCACGTCTGAATGTCACCTCTGATATGATCACTTGGTATTTTTAGTGAAAACTCGTTCGTTCTGGACATTTTGTGTGTTAGTGTGCCAGATGATGCCGGAAGCTTCAGGAATGTGGCAGCGAGTCACACAAGAGATTAGTAAGCTGCTTACCCTTACTGCCTTATCACATACACAGAGTGTGTGTAAGTGGACAGTCCGTGGTATACTTTAAACTTGTTTTATACCCAAATTTGTACATACTGTCCAATAGTGCTGAAAAATGTTATTGCATGACTTGTTTACCGATGTTAATAATACACATTAACAATAATATCAACAGATCTATTTTTATACATATCTATACTCTCAGAAATAAAGTCACTGGAGTGGAGACTTTTGTACCTTTAGTGTGTACCTTTTACCTGGACAGGTGGTTGTAGTGTATATTTCAATGATTTACTCTAAAAGCTAATGAATGGTGATCCTTAAGATCTAATTAGGCACCATATATTAGGAATAAAACACTTGGGGGGGAGTGCTGTTATAGGAAAATCATCAGCAATGGAGTGGTGTGATGAAGCAGAGTTCCTTTTACCACCCTGAAGTTGATTATTTTTCAATATAAGTCACAAAGTGTTTTGTTCCTCCTATACCACTGCAATGTGCCAACTCTAACACATCATGCTTTTTATCCATTTATAGTTACAGTTAATGTTGTGGACCGTCTCCAAAAAAAAAAAAAAAAAAACCCAACTACCTCCTGTTATTACTTACTTACATTAAAACAGCTATAAAATACTATAAAATATAAGGTTCCTACACTGAAACAGATATGAAATGCAAAGTGCCTGTAAATGGTAAAATACAGGGACTTTTCCCTTTCAAAAACTGTGGGGTGTGCAAACTTTTGCACTTGACTCTATACAGATTGTGACCATTGTGTGTCGTTAACAATAACAGCATGATTAAGCTGCTTCAGATTCTTACTATCAGCTGAACACACACGCGCACACACACGCATTTCATCAAACTGGTTCACGAAGGAAATTCCGCTGCATGTATTTGTGTCAATAATATGACCTCACTTCCTGTCGTTTCAGGTTATTTTGCTCCCACAGTAGGCTGTTTACTTTACACGTCCCCCAGCTAGCTGTGAACTCAACATAGGAAGTACACAGTCTGTGTGTTTGCATGCGTGTGTGTGAGATTGTGAACATGTTTATATACACGTGTGGGTTGTGTGTATGTGCATGTGTGCTGTTTGTGTATGATGTGCATGTAAGCGTGAATGGAGTTGAGGGTGGTGTTTAGCACAGTAACTCTAATGAAAACACATGACTCTGTGTGTGTGTGTGAGAGAGAGAGATTGACAAAAGGTTGTGTTTAATAAATCTTAAGTAGATTCTAACGTTGTCAACAAACATTTGCACTCTGGTTTTTGTTTCAATTTTTCTGGCCCTGAAATAAGCTCCTCCCCCAGCTGGAACAGAGCTGCTCAGATCTGCTTCATTCCCTAAACACAGCTCAAAAGGCATCCAGTTTTTTTTTTTTTTTAAGGAAATAGGAAAATTCGTCATTGTTTTCACTGCATTTGCTCTCCGGCAACAGAGCTGGCTCTAAATATTACAAACTGCCGCTTTAATGGTAGTTTTTATGTAAGGAATAAAACTCTTGAGGTTGTGCTGTTCCTGTCAAAACTGGCACTTTGACCCAGTTTCACCCAGTTGCAGAAAAATAGTCTATAAACAGCATAAACTAATGAATTCAGTGAAGCTAACAATGTAATAAAAAGCCTTCATGAGATATGCTGACATGTTGATATGTTTACTGTTACATAAACTCAGAATATGACATTTTTATTCATTTTTACGTGTTTAGTTATCACACATTTCAGGGTATGTTAAATGTTTTTGTTTGAGAGAAAAGTAATTCTGCTTGACTTGTGCAAACATTAATACATTAATAATAATAATAATAATAATAATAATAATAATATTTAAACTCGTCCAGATGGTGGGGTGAATCAATTGCGCTCGGCTCACTGCTCGGTTCACTGCTCGGTTCACTGAATCCCCGGTAAGCACGACCGCCTGGCGGCTGAAACGCTTAAGCAGAGCGCGCGGAATGTCAAAACCGAGCCGATGCGTCATGCGTCAAGAGGAGCTCGCGGCGGCTCGAGCTCTTGGGCGAAGTGATCTCTGTAATGCAGTAATGAGCTGCTTTTTTTTTTTTTTTTTAAAGTAAAGAGGACAATTGCAAATAAACTCCTTGGTGCTGCATGACTGAACATTGCACACCGAGTCGCAGAGATACATAATAATAATAATAATAATAATAATAATAATAATAATAATAATAATAATAAAAAGCACTCCACATATTTTGTATAGTAGTTTGTGGTTTTGTGGCCGTCTGCCTGCTGAGTACACGGAGTTCCAGGATGGAGGGATGAGCACGTGTGTTGCCAGATTGAGCGTTTTACTACCTGGTTGTCCTTGTAGGTGAAGTGCAGGAATCCATTTGCTTCGACTTGTGGACAAAATGATATATAGAGGCACATCTGAACATTACAAATGCTTAAAATAATCTATATATTATGAAAAGTTTAATATTAATTCATTTTTATTAACCACTTCATCCTGGTCATAGTGGATCTCGAGATTGTCCTGGGAATCCTTGGCACAAGATGTGGGAGTGCATCCTATACGCATGTATTCGTATACTGCACACAGAGTAACCTGAGCTCAGGATTGACCCGGGACTCTGGAGCTGTGAGGCAGCAACTGTCACCATGCATCCCAGAATACATATATCTTCAACAGCATCCAAAATTTGCATCCTCGCTTCATTTCTAACGTAAAAGAGTGATGCAGCGGCGCTTTAGTCCTTTAGTCTGTCCAGCTCTCTCTCCTCCTCATCTGTACTCTCTGCTCAGACAGATCAGCTTCCAAAGCTTCGACTTTCATCTTAATACCACCTTCAACGCCATCTCACTTGTCATCTCGGAGATTGATAGCTACCTGTGGAGAGTCTGGACCATAACTCAGCATAACTATGTTGTATTATAGCTGCAATACATTCTGGAAATCCGACTTTGAGGAGCGCATCAACATCTCCACCACTTCTACACTGGATTTCTCATTAATATGACATCGAACGTTGCTGAAAAATGGTGAGTGAGAAAAGAAGCTCGTGCTCTTTCCTTTTTTCAGTGAGAACAGCAAAACCTGAGCAGTATTCTTTATGTTTTAAGATTGTTGAAATGTTTTTCTTCTGTTGAATGCCATTGTAACTGTGCTAGCAATAACAATGTCCCTCTGTGATATCAGCACCTAAACAGCACCTAAACTAACAAATTAGCACCAGAATCAATAAACACATCAAATCATCAAATCCTTCAGTATACACATATTTAAGGAAAACATATGTAGTGTTTTCCTTTAGCATTAACCAAATGTGTAAAAAATTCAATCCATACTATTAGGTTTAGTTAGTTATCTCCATAACTAGCAAGCGTATTTAGTGTTTTTTTTTAATCTACCAACTAAAAACCATTAAAGCAATCTAGCAACAGTGCACAAAGCATCAGCAGCAGGTCTGGGAAATTGTTATTTCTGGAAATTCTGTAGTTCATCACTGTGATCAGCAGAGGGTGTTCTTCTCCTTCAGGTGGTACAGTATGGTGCTGGTTCCCAACCCTGGTCCTGGAGAACCTCGTGTCATGCGCATGTTGGTGTTTTTCCTGCTCTAACACACAAACCTCAACTCAGGAAGGCTGATAATGAGCTGAGTACTTGAAGCAGAGCAGGAAAACACTAACATGTACAGGATCAAGGAGGTGAACCTGTGCAGTAGGATGCAAAACACCAGATGTGATGTACTATTTTGACATGCGGCTTGTTAGGATTGGGTTAAACTACATCACGTAGTCTGTGTTTATGGATATGTGACAGCATGGCGCTCATTAAGAGTGAATCAGGATATGGGTCATCACTGTTAAGGTAATATGATGAATAGCAAGAACATGAAGATTACAAAATAGGGATGCGTCATTAATAAAAATATAAAACTCCAGCCTAATGGGAATGTAGTGTCAGTAGGGTTAATTAGAGAACGGGGGAAATATGTCTCACGGTATTAATGATGCAATTAAGATGCAGATTATTGGCATAGTTTACACATAACTAGAGCAATCAGATCCATTTTTATCTCATGATAATAAGTGTTGATAATAATCATGATGTAATACAGTTTCACACAGATGCTTTCATTTCGAAGTTGTAGAAGAAGAAGAAGAAGAAGCAGCAGCCTATATTTATCACATATACATTACAGCACAGTGAAATTCTTTTCTTCACATATCCCGGCTTGTTAGGAAGCTGAGGTCAGAGTGCAGGGTCAGCCATGATACAGTGGCCCTGGAGCAGAGAGGGTTAAGGGCCTTGCTCAAGGGCCCAACAGTGGCAGCTTGGAAGTGCTGGGGCTTGAACCCCTGACCTTCTGATCAGCAACCCAGAGCCGTAACCACTATGTCCCATGGCCCCTATGTAAAATGTCTACCACTAGTCAAGGCAGCCAAGATGAACTTATATTTGATCATTAAAGCAAAAGGTGCTTATTTTGTGAGTTTAAAGGCTTAACTCCAGGCTATAATGGTTCCTTATCAGAAAGGAGTCAGATAATTGCCAAACAACAAATACTTAAAGGAAAACTCCTCCCTGAAACACATGACATATATTTATATTGAAATATTTGTCATGTGTTTAATGATTCTGGTGGTGATTTGTTATTAGATGCTATATTTCAGTTATTCCTGTGAGAAGTTAGCAGTTGTGTCCTCCACTGATGTCACGGGCAGACACTGTTATTGCTAGCGCAGTTACAATGGTGTTCAATAGGCGAAAAAATAAACAAATCTCAAACAGAAGGGATGATGGCCAGGTTTTGCTGAGAGTTCCTATGAACAAGAGCTTCCTTTCATCACAGTGATCTTCACCTTCATGTTACTGAGAGTTGGACTCACAGTTTTGGAATGCAATGCAGCTAAAATATAACGCGGTTACGTCAAAGACGGATCTACGAGATGACGAGTGTGATGTAGATGATGGCGGTGTTGGTATGAAAATCAAAACTTTGGAAGCTGATCTGTTTCGAGGAGGTGAGAGAACTGGACTGACTAAAGCACTAAAGCGCCGCTGCATCGCTCGCTTTAGGTAGAGATGAAGCGAGGGCTAAATCCCACTGGCTGCACTATCAGCAGGTGGTCAAACAGCATTGTGGGTAAAACAGTGAAAATAGACTAACATGCTGATGAAATTTATGATAAATTTTATGACAAAATAAAGCTTGGACACTATTGAAGGTCACGTGAAGTTTCCTTTTCCAGTTGTACTTAGCCAGTTATGACACACTCCTTATACACAGTTTAATCCGTGTGTAGGCCTTGACTGCGTAAAATGCATGTGTGTGTGTGTGTGTGTATGTTAAAGAAAATCATTTGCTATTGTTTCTATTGAACAGCTGAACATGTCCATCATGCAGATAATAGCAAGACACGTCCACGTCCCTGGTTATGTCATCCAGCATCTGCCCCGAGTTGCACGCGCGGGTGGGGTCGAGAGAGAGAGAGAGAGAGAGAGGAGGAGGTTTTAAGGTACACCGGTGCACGCGCGCATAGCAGCCCGTGCCACAACCGGAAGCGCCTATAGGCGACACATGGCATGACGAATAACGGGCGAGAGAGCAGTTTTCACAGGATAAGCCTCCTAAAGCGCGCCTGTTCTCCATCAGACCATCACATCACGTGTGAAGAAGCTCTGATTTTATGCGTACGGAAGAAAAAATCCTCCCTGGATCATAAATTAATCAATAACTGAAATAAATAAATCAGAGGAAGGGAATCTGCAGTCACACAGCGGGCTTCGCCATGGTGAGTGTTGGCTAAACAGATCAATGCAGAAACGTCTAGAAAAAAAAGGCTGCTGGAGAAATGACATGATGTGTACAGAATCAGGGATGAGAAGGTCTAGGTTTCTTTCTCTCCAGAAAATATTAGGATGAATAATAAGCCCAGAAAAACTGATCAGTCGACTAGAGTGATTAATGAGTGTGTTCAGGTTAAACACACTGCACACAGCCTGCTTGGGTTTGCGTTTGGAGCTCGGAATGCTTTTTATTCATCACTGGAATCCATCCAAGGTCTGTTTCTTCTTCTTCTTCTTAATATTATTATTATTATTATTATTATTATTATTATTATTATTATTATTATTATTTTATATTGTGTTTCTATTCATATGATAGTTGCCTTGGCGCTGTTTGGTATATGGAGGGTTCAAGGCTCTGTTTATGCTAGGATGATCTGATCTAATCTAATCACTTCTGATCTGATTTATTCTCTTTATTTTAAACAAACAAATATCTGTGTCGTATTGTCGGATTGCGCCGATGGTAAATAAAAGGCTCTCTGGACACAGGATCCTGTGCACACTATTCTCTCTATTTTGCTTTTTTTGGGTGGGGGGTGGAGATAATCAGCGTTATGACTGGTGTGTGTGTGTGTGTGTGTGTGTGTGGATTGTCATCAACATATAGTGATAGGTATATGATAACGCTGAGATAAAGGATAGTGATTTGTTATTACATAAGAATTTCTAGGCCTAAATCCTATCTATTGATGAGGAGTGTCATTGAAAAGGGGCGCAAGCGCGCGCGACCCCCCTCCTCTCTCTCTCTCTCTCTCTCTCTTTCTCTCGCTCGTCTCTCTCATCTCCACACCCACCTCTCGACTGGGGGAAAGAAAATCGAGAAAACAGGAAAGTCTAAAAGCAAATAGTGCACGCGCCAAGCAAAATCGTTCACTTCAAATCAGATCCGCGTCATTCCGACTGATTCAGGAGCCTTTTTATATATTTATATTTTTTTATTTTTTAATGCACAGCCTCCCCCCCCCCAAAAGCAAGAAGGCACGCCCAGAGACGTTTTCGTTGTCGCCTAGACACCGTTTAACCCTTTCCTGTTCGACTGCTTACATCAATCTCGGTCTCGCGCTCGATCCCGAAGTGTCGCGAAGCTTGGGGCGCGAGCGAGCGGCGGATGGTTTCCGACCGAAGATGCTGTTTGCAGAAGAGGAAAACCTGTGACGCGCACGCGTGCGCGCGCGTGTGTATGTGTGCGGAGGAAACGGACTCCTGGTAAAAATAGAAAAAAAAGAAAAGAAAAAAAAAGAAGCGAGGGAACAAAATTATAGGCTTTTTTTCTCCTCCTGCGCGGTGGAAATGAACAGAGACGTCAACATGGCGACAGCAGCTGCGCTCGTGCGCTCCGACACGAAGCCGTGGCACTGAAGGTAGGGCCTTACCTGCCTCCTAAACACACACACACACACACACACGAGAGAGAGAGAGAGAGAGAGAGAGAGAAGGATGCTGTTCGCTTTTAACGTGTCAGGTTAACAGAGGGAGAGACCGGATGTGCCGATGAGACGCACGCGCGCTTAGGTGACCTTGTCCAGCATCCTTATTGACGACGGATTTTTCGGCATCGATCAGCTACACTCCCGACTTGCTGATGATAAAAGTGTAGATTTGAGACTGTAAACACGTCACTGCTTTGTATATTTCTGACCTCAAACACACCCTGTGCCTTTTTCTGCATCCCACTTTCTGTATCCTACTTGTTGATGAAAGCAGGCGCTGCTCGATGTATCATGTCAGTATGATCTCCGCATTTCAGCTGAGACTCTTCCACTTATTCTCTAAAAACGCCATTATCACTGAGCTGCGTTACTGAGCTGCGTTAATAGCGACCTTTAGACTTCATCACGCGCTCCCGGGAACCATAGGCGACGTTTAAAGGGTGTGTGTGTGAGTGTGAGTGTGTGTGTGTTATAATACACACCTCTTATCTTTTTATTATCCGTGGCAAACAAACTGTGTCTGCCGTGCAAGCGCGCGTCACGTGGCGTTAACGTTAACGGCGGCCTGCCGGAGAAAGCGCGTGCACCTGCGTTTCAGCACCGCGGACAGCCGCCGTTTTGACGTTTGAACTGCACTCGGTTGAGATTAGGAGGGTGTGTGTGCGCGTGTGTGTGTGCGTGAGTGTGTGTGTGTTATAATACACACCTCTTATTCGATTTCAATTTCGATTTCAAAGCGTCGCGGTGCGATTAGATATGGATTTTCATGTGCACGTGTGTATAAATCATGCAAAATAACAAAAAGAGTGCTTCCATTAACACACTAAGTGAAAAATGTCACGTTATATGTGTATACACACACACACACACACACACACACACACATATATATATATATATATATATATATATATATATATATATATATATATATGTGTGTGTGTGTGTGTGTGTGTGTGTGTGTATACATATAACATTTGGATGTTTAAGGGGTAAAAGCTTGGCTAAACACTCAAAGGTTTAGAGCTTTAAGGGCTACTCCACGAGAGAGAAGCAGAAAAAACACTTCTGGATCTATCCTGTCTTTCTACATTTCATGGTATGTTTTTTAGTAGATAAATTGCAAAATAAGCTTACATTTCCTTATTTTCCATTCAAAAAGCAGACGTGATCTTGTCAGGGAAATTCTCTTTTGTATGATTCTACATAGAACCTTCAAGGGCTCCTTTAGAGAGACAAGCCGAAGAACGCTTAAGGCTCCTAGATTTGAAGATAAATTGCAAAATAGGGCTCTGCTTTCTTATTTTCCATCCAAGAACCATAAGGAATCTTTGACACAACGCTAAAACGCCCTGTTTTTGGGTTCTACATAGAACCTTTAAGAGTTCTCCAGACTACAAGATCCCTTAAGAGTCTAGCATCTTTTCAAATCTATTACCTGCCAGAATTATTAGGCAGAGATATAAATCAGGGAAAGTAAGTCAGGAAGCGCCGCTGCCTCACAGCTCCAGGGTCTCTGGTTTGATCCTGAGCTCTGTGTCTGTGGTCTTGTATCCGTGTCCGTGCGGTTTTTCTCTGGGTTCTCTAGTTTCCTCCCACCTCCTGATAGGACTGTCCATGCTAAATTATCCCTAGGTGTGAGTAATTTGTGTGTGGATTCACTATCCGGGGTGAATTTTTCCTGGGATTGGCTCCGGATCCACCGTGACCCTGACCGGGATAAAGCACTAACTGCTATAAATATAACCATAATTTAAAATGCTAAATATTATAAATGTTATATAATTAGTGATGCACTCATATGGCAGTGCTGGATCCATGTTAAAACAACATTCAAAAGCAAAAACCCACATTGGAATGTTTCCTATACTCTTTGGCCAAATGACCCTTGTGTCGCTTCATGTTCCAAAAGGCATTTGTATAAATTCATGTAATTTATAGTATAATATAGTATAAAGTATAGTTTAGCAAAGTATATAATAAAGAGGATGGGATCCCTATGCCTGGTTCCTCTCAAGGTTTCTTCCTCATGTCTTCTCAGGGAGTTTTTCCTCACCGCTGTCTCTTCTGGCTTGTTCATTAGGGTTGAAATCTACATCCGGATTTCTGTAAAGCTGCTTTGTGATGATGTGTACTGTTAAAAGTGCTGTATAAAAAAATTGACTTGAAAAGAAATGAAGGTTGGAGTTAGAAGAGGGATTGTTCGTTTGAATTTGTAGGAATTTCTAATGAGATCAGGTTGCATGGGGGAAAATTTGAGTTCTACCACAGCGACTAGGTGGATGTGTGTTACAATTGTGTCTGCAAATTACATTTACGTGCTGGAGGAGCGTAACAGTCTCGCTCTCAGACTGTTAGAAAAGCAAAAACAGGCATTTTACTCACATTGAGTCAAAATTGACTCTGGTATTGGACTCCATCTTCTCAGTGCAGACAGTTTTAATATTTCCTAGTACACATGCCCACGCCTACACATACACCCACATCCAGACAGACACATGCGCACACACACACACACACACACGCACACACACACACACACACACACATGCTCAGATTTGCAGTACTGTGTAAATATAAGATTACCCGAGAAAGTTATGTTTAAAGCTGGCAGAAAGTGTTGCTCATTAAAAAAAAATCAGTATTGTATGCCACATTATTGCATGTGAAGTTGTTTAAGATAACGTCTGTTCTGCTGTAATGGTTCCCCTGTTTTTAAAAAGGTTCCCCTTGGGTTCTTTGGATAATTAAGGGATCTAAGCTTCCTAAATGGGGCTAACAGGGAAACACTCCACTGTAGGTTCTACTTAGAACATTCAAGTGCTCCTTCCAACACTTAACCTTTTTCTTTTCCATAAGAGTGAGCAGATCATTTGAACCTTCTTGCTATGTTTTTTTCTTTGTAGCTTAATTGTAAAAAAAAAAAAAAAAAAAAAAAAAAATTCTGTTCAAAGACTATAATGGATCTTTGAAGGGCTAACTCTCTGTTGCATGGTTCTATGTAGAACCTTTAGTAATTCCCCAGATGAACAAATCGAAGAATCATTAAGAGAAATCTCAGACAGAGATATAAATCAGTGGCATAAATAACCATAATTTAAGATGCTAAATGATTTGTTTTGCTAGAAGACAAAATTAGGGATGATCCAGGAACGCTGATATGCTGATATCTGCTGTTTGTTCCACACATATTTAGCAATTTCTGCTGTTGATTGGGAAATACACACATTCATCCTAGTAATGCTTGTGTTTCTTGATTTGTAATTAACAAGTATAATTAAATTAAAAACAATTAAGAATATATCTAATTGTCCTTTGGTATAAATACCAAAAGTTCTTGCACTTCTGCAATACAATAAATGCTTCATTTTTGCCTCGGTTTATAATTATTGGTCAAATCTACAGTTATGTATCAGTCCAATGCATATAATTTTTTTTTTTCAAAAATTATCAGCCATACTGATCTTCTTCTTATTATTATTATTACTGTGAATGCCCAGTCAAAATCCTCCTACTTATAGCCCATAATTTTGTGTAATATTTACCAGAGGAGGAATAACAGATCTCGACTAATCACAGATTTTCGTCTAGAGTCCTCCAATCTGAAATTCAGCACTATGAATTGGTGCTCAGCGATATTATGATATAACATTGATATTGTAATGTCAATATACAAAAAGTATTTTTTATGTTTTAAAACCCAGTTGATTTTTAAACTGTAATATGTTAAATGTTTTTTTAGGGTTTTTTTAGGGTTTTTTTTTTTTTTGGTTCTCGCCTGTTCCGGTTTAGAGATGGCTTGATACTACTTTTTCTTTTCCAATACTGATACTGAAACTGAAACCTTGAGTATCAGTTGATATCAATACCCATCTGATATTTTTCTTTAAAAACTACTAGGCTTTAAAATGATTGAAGCATTTCACTTAAAAAATACAGCAAAAATACTTAGCTAAAAAAAAACCAAAATGCAGTTTTGTTTATTCAGTTAAACTCTCACACAAAAACTTACATTGCAAATATGATGAATTTAATAAAGTATAAAGTATAAATACAGTAAAAATCAATCCTAACAAAAAAAATTAAAATTGTGAAACGTTAAAGGTTAAATGTGAGGTAATACAAATTATTATGAACTGTATCATCAACATGGTCAAGTATTGTGATGTATTGTTCCTAACAACACTTTAGGGGAAAAAAAGGCTCCTCATGGGTTCTCTGAATGTTGAAGGGTTCTCAGCTTGCTAAAGGGGCTCCGCTATTCTGTATTCCTGTACCCTAAAGAAAGATTTTGTTGATGAAAATGAACTCAGGGAAGGAGCAAGGATTCAGGAAGCCATTGATTGCATTGTGCAATTGAATTTAATGCAATAAATTGTCTTTTGAGTATGTAAAGTAAGAAATGAAACATAGGCTTGAATATTTAGTTTTCATTCAATAAAATTAGTAGAGTAGTTGTAGTTTTTTTGCCTAAATGACTACAGTAGAATAATTATGCATTTTCAGCCTCAATAGCAAATTCACTAATAACTATTTCAATAGCTTAATTCGTTTACTGAAAATGTAAGCACAAATAACCCCATTTCCTCAATTGCCATCTGACTAATTTGCTGTTTTACAATCCAGAATCTATCCGTTAAAGAAGGAAAGACGCAGCAGCAAAGACGCCCACATCAGTGATAAAACAGAAATGCAAACTGAAACATAGTTTTTGGTATTCCCTGACGTCTCTCTCTCTAAGAGGTGTGTTCAGGCCACGGGGAGACGATGTGCAGAGACGTGGCGCTCTGCGTAATGGCTCTCCCGAGGTTTGTCTCAGGGTGGGGGGTTGGAGGCTATAAAGCTGGTGTGTGACCGAGTTGTTTGTGACTGCGCTCTCAAAAGGGAACACGCTTCACCGTCTGGGCGGCACTGAGGCGCTGTAGTGGGAGAGACGAGAGGACAAGAAGGCAAACATACAAACACACACGCTGTATGTTCTGTATCTGCTGTGTTAGTATTAGATGCCAGCATTGTTCTGCTGTGCTGTGAAGTGGGATCTGGCGGATCTGTGAGTCAGAGATGTCCCAAGAGTGACGTAGATCACAGACATTTACGTTCGTCTGCTGGTGCTGCGTGATCACAGACAAATACCAAACATTATGCAGCTGGACACAACCTTATAAAAATGGCATTTTTGTGAAAGTAGTCTAGCGTTGCTGATCTTAAATTGTGCAGTGGATGGGGATTATTTCACGAAAAATGTGACTTAATATTGCAGCATATAAGGAGATGATGATAAGTAAGGAATAAAACACTTGAGGCTGTGCTGTTATAGGAAAAGAATCAATAGTGCGATGGTGTGATGAAGTGGAGTTACTGTTACAATGCCAAAGTTGATTATTTTCCTATAATGGCACATCCAGAAGTGTTTTATTCCTCTTACACCACAGCAGTTTGCCAACGCTAACAATCCTTTATTTATTATTATAATACAACAGTAAGTTCCAGTCCACTAATTTTATTTGTGAGGCGTTCCAAGAGTGCTTATATTATCCTGGGACGTTTCATTGTGTATATCACTCTGCCACGTAAAATTTAAATTCTAGCCACAATCCCACTGAAACTGTTACTACAGTAGTGTTAGCGACATCATCAGCGGACATGGAAAACGACGCATTTTTCAGGAATATAACTTCCGACTTAAAATATGAAAGCTTGTCTAATGAAGATGAAAAAGGAAGAAGGGAAGCCGATTTGACCGGATGCACCTTCAGTGGGAAGGTACAAATCAACGTGAGCTAGCTAATCAGCTAGCCGATGGGCTCTCAATGAGCGCCGCTTCTTCGGGATCTATTTCCATTTGCGGAGCAAAAATAAACATTATTTGGCCATATTGTGTGTGATATGTCAGTTACTCGAATTTAATTTCTTATTTAGAAAACTGTCGTATAAAAGTAATATTGCACTCGCAATCATGCGGTTATACTGAATATCACATGATAACCTCCAGCACTCGTGCCTACAGCTGAATCATAGCCGTGCAGATATTCAGTATAACTGCAATCCTGTTCATTTAAGCAACATTGCTTGAGCGACACATCATGCTTTTTTTTTTTTATCAGTTTGTAGCTACATTTAATGTTTGGGATCATCCATGAAACAAGTGTCACTTATTATACTGTTTTATCATCTATAAACTGTTGTTCCTTCACCAGCCTCACTTGTTTTCTCTCTCTTGAAGTGAATGAGACAAAAAAAAATGCAGTTTGTCATGTAACAAAGAAACCGGAAGCGCAAGACTTTTCTGAATGTTACGAAGCTCTGATACTGGAGATTTCTTGTCTTAAATGTTAAATAAACATCTCTCCACCACACAAGAACACGCACATTAATCTAAACATATGATTTGTAGCTGCACTACTGGCAGAGCGGCTGTTACAGAAAATTAATCAACACCTTCTGAACACTCAGATTAGAGAATTCACCAGCGCTTTGTTATAATTAATTATTAAAATCAATATGCACCACAGAATTGATTTATCACTGTGCTGTGGAGCCTTGACTGACATCGAATTGTGACCTTTCTATACACTGCCACACATAGTAAACATTAGAGTTTATGAGTGTGTGTTTTTGTCATTACAGAGAAACGGAAGCACTCGTGTGCCGTAAGTGTTCTGAGCAGTAAGACTAGAAGGACTTGGGTTTCCACCAGGGGCTGATCATTTGGGCGTGCCCATTTCATTATGTGTAATAAAAGGCCAAATGAGACTTTGTAAACCACATCACTCTTTAGAACGACTCCAGCACTCAATTATCCCAAGAATCTAGCAGTAATTTAGTGACTTTTCTTTCTGTCTGTCTCTCTCACTCTGTCTCTCTCATCTTTTATTTCTTCCTGCCTGCTTCTACATCCACACGCATTAATGCACTCTGTCTGCATCCTCTGAACATGAGACTGGACTCTCAATCACAACTGAATGTTTTTTTTGCATCATCATTCAGACCCTTTATCATTCCCAGACTTAAACGTACACACACATGCAAGCATACACTGTCATGACAAACGATCCTAGCGTGTCTTGTTGCGGAGAGGTTTTTTTTCGAGAACAATGTCTGTGAGGGTTCTAGAGATTTGCAGGCGATATGACAAGAGATGTTTCATCACCTTGTAATTTTGCTGACCTTGCTGTCTCAGTGGCCGCTGTGGATTCTCCCATAAATTCTTCATGTCTCATCCGGAGAGATGAGATTTGGAGAGGCTTGTCATGCGCGAGAAATCTGTGCCATTCTGTGAAAAATGTACGCTGTAAAAATGCTTTAAAACACGAGTGTGTTATTGACTTTTATTTAAGGACAACACATTTTGTGTTCTTGTTAACACAGCCGGTTTGTTATGTTATTCACACAGACACGATAACACGAATATCAGTGTTAGTGTCACATATGCTGTGTCCGTTTGGCCTCGATGCACCATAACAAGCCAGAAAACTAGATAACTAGACAAAAGTCAAAATGAAATCAAGATTAACCCAGTGATCGTTAGCATTGTGTGAAAGTTAAAGCATGCAGTGATTTTTTTTTTTTTGTTAAAAAGAAAACAAGATGATTACTGAGCTAGGGGAGAAGAAAATACTTCATAATTTGAAGGTCATGAGCTGCTGTGAGTCACCTGTCAATCCTGTAATAGCAATCGACAGTCAGCGCTGTGTCAGAGACGTCAGACAAAATTGGCAGGAAATCTGCACACATACGTCATAAGCCAGCTCAGATACGTCAAACATCATCACACTGTAACTTCACACACAAAAGATGTCTCACCACACTATGACAACTAGCCAATCAGAAGAGAGAGTTAGTGAAAGAGTCAGTATAAGAGTCAAGTATAAAAGAAGTAAAAATGATACTGGAGTGATGGAATTTTAGCATTTTTAGTAAGGCATGACAGTCAGATGATTTGTCCTTGTTGTGGACTTTGTATCTTTACCCGGTTGTAAAGTTGTTTTAGCTACAGAACTCATGATAGACGGTAGTGAAGGGAAGTGTTTGTGGGTTTCTGTGTATTTTTGTATCTCAAACTTGGCGGAGATCGAATCATCTGGAGCGTCTGCTCACCCTCAGTGTGTATATTTAGTTCTTTTTTGCTTTAACTAACGTGCTAACAGTATCTGGTTGGTGCCTAACGTTCTGGACAAGCTGGAGAAGAAAATACACATATTAGATAATAGAATCCATGTTGAACAATGATCAGGTAATAAAAATACACACATTGGAATTAAATAGACCTATTGTTTTTGTTCTCTAAGCTGTATTTTAGCTAGCTAGAGTTAGTTCTGTTGGCCTCAACAACGGTCTCTGTCCCCAAAACACCTTGCAATTATTAGCAAGGATTACTCGCAATCTGTCTATCATTTTGTGCTGCTTCTTCCGTAGTAAAGCGTAATACCCAGTGCACGTGAAGTCTCAATCACTGATGTTGTTTTTATTCCAGCTCCCAGTGTGACCGTAGGCTAGCTGGTCCGGCTCCAGGAGCAGGATGTCAATATGGCTGCCCAGCTGCTCGTTCCTCCCGGACCTGACAGCTTCCAGCCCTTCCTTCCAGAATCCCTCGCTGCTATCGAGCAGCGCATCGCCGAGGAGGCGGCCCAGCGGTCCAAAGGCGAGAGGCGCAGTGATGACGATGACGAGAACGGGCCCAAGCCCAACAGTGACCTGGAGGCAGGGAAATCCCTGCCCTTCATCTACGGGGACATCCCTCCTGGACTGGTGTCCGTACCCCTGGAGGACCTGGACACCTACTACAGCAACCAGACAGTACGAGAGGAGGGAGGGAGGGAGCAAAAAGAGGGAGAGATGGCTAGGGAAGAAGTTGTGGAAGGAGCTGGGAAGAAATTCATGCATGGGAGGAAGGGGAGGATTGGGAGGCAAAGGCAGGGAAGGCTGTAAGATGGGATGGGGTGAAGGATGAGATTGGAATTGGAAGGGAAGGAGAGAGGTAGTAAGAGATGGGCAAAAGATGGGAGGAAAAAGAAGAAGGAAAAAGTTGGCGGGGGTAGAAGGAGAGACCATGGAAGTGAAAGAGGAAAGGAACAGAGAAGTGATGGTTGGATGATGAAGAAGGAAGGGAAGCATGGGGATAGAAAGTAAAATTGGAAAAGTCAGTAGGTCGATTAGTCTACAGGGAAGGGAAGAAAGGGGAAAGGATGGCAAAGGAGTGAAAGGATGGAAGAATACATGGTGGGAATAGGAGGAGAAAGAAGAGAGGATAGAGAGCAGGGAAAGGAAATGTAGAGCATAAGCAAGAAGGGCATACAGGGTTAAAAGGAGGGAAGGAAAGGAAATTGAGAAAGGGAAACTAAGGAAAGAAATAGAGACTACCTAAGGAGGAATGAAAGGATCAAGCACTGGAGTGAAAGAGGGGAAGATGCAAGGAAGCAATGGATGAAAGGACAGAGGGAGGAAATATGAAAGGAAGGTAATGGAGGGAGGGAGGGATGGAGCAGAAAGGAGGAAATAGAAAATGGCAGAAAAAGGAGGTAGATTTATGGGGGAAATTTTTTCACGATGAACTGATTCACCAGAACATAAAACTCAGTGTTAAAAAACAAATGCATAATTCGATGAGACTGAAAGTCGTCTTTGCAAGTTTAGATATTTGAATATGTTTGGCCTGAATTCAGGTATGTGAAATTCAGGAGGAAAAATCAAGCAGAAGAAAACCATTAAGTGTTAATGCATCTTGTTAAGGAAACTTAAAAAAGGGATGCTCAAGGGTTCTTTAGGTAGTTAAGTGTTAACAGCTTTATAGGGGTTTTACTGGAAATAAGGAAAACCTCTGCTGTAGGGTTCTACATTACGATTTCTTCGGGTTTTATGAAGGGGCAAACAAACAAACAAGAAACTATTTTGGGTGCAAGAAAAACAAACCTTTAAATATATTATTTGCTTCCATTTTTGAGACACAAGCAATATATAAACCTTTGAACTCAGCGGCGTGTCATGATTGTCTCATTTACTCTCGCTAAATACCCTGGAGTTTTTTTTGGAAATATCCACAAACTAAATTTTCACAATAATTATGAGTATAAGGTGCCTTTATTACACGTAATTACAAGGTGCTTCTACTGCCTGAAAACCTTTCCAACCCAATGTATTCAAATATCTAAGAATTCAGGTTGTGTTGAAATGACTTTAACTCGATAGATTAGGTGTTTTATTTTCATTATATCTGTGGAAGAGCTCTGAACACAGGCAAGGTTTTAACCACATTTCTCCTAAATTGCCTTGCTTTTTCCAGACCTTTATAGTATTGAATCGTGGGAAGACGATATTCCGTTTCAATGCCACGCCTGCCCTCTATGTCCTGAGTCCGTTCAACCCTCTGAGGAGACTCTCCATTAAAGTGCTGGTGCATTCATATCCTTCAATAGCAGAGTAGAGTGCATGATTGGACCTATATGTGGTTGGGTATTAAAAACTGTGTGTGTAATGTACACTCCTTGACTACTATCCACGATGTTCAGTTTTGTGATCATGTGCACCATTCTGACCAACTGCGCCTTCATGACGCTTAGCAGCCCGCCAGACTGGGCCAAGAACGTGGAGTAAGTCTGCCGCGTTTGTTTATTTATGCACGGAAGTCATTAAAGGTGCAGTTTGTTTAAATGTTTATAAGTGTTTCTAGGAAAATATTAGCATGCAGTGGATTTGCCTAGTTTGGCTAGTTTCTTCATTTCGGATTTCTGTTATGTTATTCTGGTCCTAAAATGAACTCCACCCCCAGATGGAACTGGAGGTGGGGCTTTGTCTGCTCAGGCCTACATAGTTTCAACAAAGGGGGTGGGGTCAGTTGGAGGGGAAGAGGGAGGATTTTCCGTGTTTTCTTTGCAATTGCAATTTGCTTTGAGAGAACTTTTAAAAAAGTGACAAACTGCCCCTTTACGTTTAGAATGCATGTCAGTGGAGTTGAAAAATGGCTTTAAAATGTTTTTTTTGATTATCTATGTATGTGAATATGGGCGTTTTTGTCCTGCAGGTACACGTTCACAGGGATTTACACATTTGAGTCCCTGATTAAGATTCTGGCCCGTGGCTTCTGTGTGGGAAAATTCACTTTCCTGCGAGATCCCTGGAACTGGCTGGACTTCAGCGTCATCGTCATGGCGTGCGTGTCATTATTGCGTGTCTCTTGTTGTTACACATATGCTAGTCATTGCTATGATTATTACTGTCATTAATTCAGCCAAAAAATTGACCTCAAATGTTGATCAGCCAAGACGTGTTTGGTGTTTACTTCTTAAGGTTTGCACTGGAGCTATAAGTCTAATATGCCTAACAAGATTAGCATTGTGCTAACTTTACTCAAACCACGGAAAGTTGTTTCATCTCAAATAGACTTGCTGGTTTCTGACACGGTATAACACACTGTTGTCTATAGTGGACATAAGTCCATTACAGAGTTAAAGTCCATTACAGAGCGGCCATCTTGAAACTAATTGTCTGTTCTGTATCAAGCAATTCATTAGAGCTATTGAAGACTCTTAAGAAATTTTGATGGAAAATATCAATATCAATTTATGAAAACTATCAGACTGGCAAGCTTTAGCTGTTGCTAATAGTTGTAGCTTAGCATTAGCTTGTTCACACAGGAAATAATTATATTATAATATTATATTATATATTATGATTATAATTATAATGTCTCAAATAGACTTGTTTATTTTTCTGACACTGTATGACAGTGCAGAGCACAGCTAAAACAGTCATAGCAGCCATCTTGAATTTCTCTTCCATATTAAGTCATTCCTCTTAGCCGTTTAAGAATGGAAAATTTTGTTAAGATCCTCATTTGTTACAAGCTACAAGGACAAGTGATAGCCATGACAACAACAACAAAAAAACTATCAGACCAGATTATGTGTTGCTAATAACTTAGTGTATGCTTGTTCAAATTTAAATTGCTAAATTCACTTGAAGATGCAGTTTCTTCAGAATTACCCCAGACTGCTGTATGTTTATACAGGCTAATTACACTACATTGATCCAAAATATGGAACTTTTGGTGGTTAAAGACACATAAATGATACAATGACAAAGCAGAAAAGTATTAATGCAGGAAAAATCCACTAATTTTGCTAATTTTGGAACAGAAATGCAGTGAAGTGTAATGCTACAGTAATAGCATGCTAGCATAAAGTACTAGCAGAAATAGCTAGATTTCTCTTCTAAATGTCAAGTGATTTGTTGCATTCATTTAAGAATTTCAGAGTTTTTACTTCTGGTGTTAATAGTTCTTGCTTTGCATTAGCTTGTTCACATAGGAAATAAATTATAAATGGCTAAGCTAAGATTTCTGACACTGTATGACACACTGGTAGCTATTAAAATAGACAAAAGGATGTCACAGAGCTAAAAACAGTCAAGGCGGCCATCTTGAAACACTGTCAGGAACTCTTTCTTCCTCAGCACACAGGTGTTTGAAATGGAGTGCTGTTTTATTATTTTATTATTAGTAGTAGCGGTGTGTAGCATACAAGAATTTTTCTATTTTGTGTCATGTCAGTCTGTCAAATTCAGTTGAAGACGTTATCTCAGAATGACCTGACTGTTTTATTTATATACAGGCTAATTTCACAGCTATGCTGTAACTTTTGAACAAAATTAGATGCAATGATGAAGCAGATCAAGTGTTGAGGCAATTTAAAAAATCGCTAATTTCAATAATTCTGGAACAGAAATGCAGTGTAACCACAGTAATAGCATACTAGCGTAAATAGCTAGTTTTCTGGCAAAATGAAGTCAGAGAGCTAAAAAAACAAAACAGTCATAGCAGCCATCTTGAAGCTGATTTCTGTTCTGTATCGAGTCATTCCTCACAGCCGTTTAACAATTTAAAAGATTTTGATGGAAAATATGAAAGGATGAACTGATAGCCATTACAATAAATAAAAACTTGCTGACTGACAGCAGCATTAGCTTGTTCCCACAGGAAATAATTAGTTCTTCATTCGTTTTTCTTTTTGTCATGACAGTTTTTTGAAAATGAGATGACCATGTTGCATCATCCAGCTTGTTAGCTTTATTAGCTTTGTTAGCTTTAGGCCACCAAACATCTTGGCAGATCGACTACATTTAAGACAATTGTGTGACATTTTTAATTTTCTCCCGACTCTTCCTTTCAAGAATTTTAAGAAAACTGTATGCCTGTTGCTTTAGCGATGCCATGTGCAGCCGTGAGTGTGTGTGTGCGGGATGCGTGGTGTGAGTGTGTGTGTGTGTGCTCTGTGGTAACTCTCTATTTGATCCTACAGGTATGTAACTGAGTTTGTAAACCTAGGCAATGTGTCAGCTCTGCGCACTTTCAGAGTGCTCAGAGCGTTGAAAACAATCTCAGTTATCCCAGGTAAGGGATGTGTGTGAGTGCGTGCGTGTGTGTGTGTGCGTGTAGGCGTGCGCATGCCTCCTTTTTGCGTGTGTGTGAATGCACATGCACAAGATGTCAGTCAGGTGTGCGTCCACGTGCAACGTTTTCCCTCTTTTGCTGCCTTGTCCCGTCCTAACGTGCGTGTGTGTGTTTGTATGTGTGCGTGTGTGCGTGCGTGTGTGTGTGTGTGTTTGTGTGATCCTCCCTCCCTCTCCTGTCCCTCCCCTCCTTACAGATATGTAACTGAATTTGTGGATCTGGGCAATGTCTCTGCACTGAGAACCTTCAGGGTTCTGCGAGCACTCAAAACTATTTCAGTGATCCCAGGTGAGAGCTAGTTCCCAGCTCCCAGCTCCAAGCTCAAGGCCAGAGGCTGCCTCTCTGTCCATCCCAACTCTCGCTCACGCCATCCCCCTCGTCCGCTGGCCTATCTCACTCATTCTGTCGCTCCTAGCGGCTTGAGAAAAGCAGGAATCCATTCACATGGAAACAAAACAAAAAAAAAAGAGACAAAAGGATTCCAGGCTTTTGTAGAAAACATTCTGTAGTGTTCCTTCCTCCTTCTGTTAGACACGGCTCTGTTATTTCCCACAGATCTCCACGTCTTGGGGAATAGACAGGCCTTTTTAATTTGTGTTATTGTTTTGCATGAGACATTGCTAAAGGCTACAGTGTGACGTTTGGAGGACTTCTCTTTTCTCTTCTCTTCTCTTCTCTTGTGTACGTCTCCTGTTTGAGTTTTGTATGCATGCGCTCCGTTGCCAGTCTGTTTGATTTTGTGTTGTGTGAGTGTGAAGCATGGCAGCTCTTTGCCATGACACACACACACACACACACACACACATACACACACACACAATTCCACTTGTACAATGTATCGTTGTACACATACACTGCATGATTTAATGTTTTTAACAAGCAATCTCTCAAAGCATGTGCCAATCTAAAATGCGCTACTAATGCAATAACATGCTGTCATTACTGGCCAGCATTAAACCTGCTCAGCTAACGACGTACTTTAACGACTCCATGACTGCTGCCACAACTCCAGTCATAAAGTGCAGAGTCAGAAGAATGTGGTCCTATTCAGGAATATGCATGCTTACATATAACATTCATCAGCTTCATAAACACGAGACAAATCATGTTGCTAAAATGCAGCTACTACGTAGATTAATAACCCCTAAACATAAAGTCTTAAATAAGATAATGACTGAACTAGCTGGCCCATTTAAAGGATTTATATTTAGATGTGGCTAAATATAAATTTGTTGGGATCTAGCAAAATAAATGAAAGGAATACTCCATTGTTCAACCAAACCTCAAGCCACCGTATCTGTAACGTATAAGCAATTACCCAGGACAAGAATTTCAATTTTCATGTTTCTGTGTTCTGAGAAGAGAACAGAGAACCTGTTTAATACAAACTCAGTTCTAATAAGGGCAGCTGTTGAACGTTTAAAATACATCACTATATAATTCATATTCAAGGCTACGACCTGTACTCTATCTAATTCCTCTTAATAAAAGAGAGAAAGTCATGCAAAAAAGTGTTTGAATGTAGTTTTAGTTATAGTTTAAGTTTTTCTTTTTCTAAAAAAGTGAATTATTATGAAGTCTGGAGCTTAATTTATTTTTGTACCTTTGATTGAATAATTTATCAAAGCCTTCTACAACAAAGACAAGGTTTGCACAATTGTTTATCAACTGCCCCAACGACTGCCCTTAGACTTCTGTTTTAAGTGAATTTTGTGTAAACAGTTTGTTCCTTTCTCAGTATAGAGATCAGAAATCACACATACGCAAAATATGCTGTGGATAGACAAAGTAAAAAAAAAAAAAAACAACAACACTGGAGTATTCCTTTAATACATGTGTGTGAGAGTTTCTGTGTGTGTATGTGTGTGTGTGTGTGAGTCTGACGCATGTTGTGTATCCCTACAGGACTGAAGACCATCGTGGGTGCTTTGATCCAGTCAGTAAAGAAGCTGTCGGACGTGATGATCCTGACCGTCTTCTGTCTGAGTGTGTTTGCGCTAATCGGCCTGCAGCTGTTCATGGGAAACCTGCGGCAGAAGTGTGTGAGGGTACCGCAGTGGAACGACACGCAGAGCTCCACCGAGAACAACCTAACAGCAGCGCTCAACATCAGCACAGGCATCGAGCTGCTCAACACCACCAGTGCTTTTAACTGGACCGAGTACATCAATGACAAGAGTGAGTGGGCTTTAGGGATGGAAATTAATACAAATACAATACAGATAATGTGTTCTAAACTGATAGAAATACAGAAATGAATAGGAGGAGCACAACTGTTTGAGACTATTGAGACATCAGGACTACTGTGGGACGCAACAAAATAGTCACGCAAGTGGGACATTTTCACTTTCATGCGAGTGCGAGTAAGCTGTCAGATATGAAGCTTGTGAGACCAACAAAGACCACATTCATGACATACAGCATGTATTCAGTCATCCTTAGTAATTGCCTGGTCAGGGTTGTGGTAGTTCAAATTAGGCAACTAGTTTGTTTATATTTTGGGAATAAAACCAATTAAATTCATTAGAAAATATCTTGGGCAGGAACAAACAAAAATAACAACTGCATGAGTGGAAATAAGAATTAGTCTCTAGCTGAGACCAATTATGACCTGGAGTGATGTAACTGAGGTTGAGGAACTGTCAGAGCCAGAATTCACACACCATGCTGACCCTGCTGACATTTCTACCTCTGTGTTTTTTTTTTTTTTTTAGACCAAGGTAGGCCACGCCCACTTCGTCTTTAAATCCAAATAAAGATACAGATACAGATATTTGCACACTAAATAGACACAGATACAGATAGTGACATTTTGTTACACAGTGTCATGCCCATTAGGTGTGTGTGTGTTTGTGTGTTGTATTCTCTGTAAAAATATCTACTGTATATTTATATTACATGTGTGACACTATCACTACTATGTGTGTGAGTTAGATGTTACATGTGTGATGACATAAGAGGGCCTTCGGGTGATGTTAAGTCCACCAGCAGTCCAAGTTATATGAGTCACTGTGTGCTCAGAGCATCTGTGTGTTTGTGTGTATGTGTGTGTGTGTGTATGTGTGTGTGTGAGAGAGACCTCTCTGCCCCAGGGACAGAGCTCATAACCCATATGGTTCAAAGGTCAAACTTTAGTTTAGACACAGATACACTGGCTGTAAGCTAGAGCTTGCAGTCCAAAAACAATTTGTGTGTGTGTGTTTCTGTGAGAGAGAGAGAGAGAGAGAGAGAGAGATTGTATGTGTGAGTGTATTGCCATTAATTTTCTGTTGTCCTCTCTTCCCACAGATAATTATTATTATCTTCCCAACCGCAGAGATGCCTTGCTGTGTGGGAATGGCAGTGATGCAGGGTAAAAAAATCTGTCAGTTTGTTAATTTAACATTTAAGATATTTAATACAATAGAGTACAACTGAGTGCAAAAGTTTGTGCTCCTTAGGTTTCTAGGTAAAATATTTTTTAAGTGTAATTGTGTTTTCAGTTAAAAGCTTGTGTTTTGGGGGCGTGGCCAAACAAAATTGAAGCTAGCGTTAGTCAACTTGTGCCAAAATCACTGACTGTACCATTATGTTTTGGAGTGTGTAATGTTCCATCTGTAGATTCAGTAGTGCTTGTATATGATTGTGTAAACGTGATGTGTGTGTGTCCTCTGCAGGCAGTGTCCTGAAGGATTTAGTTGTATAAAGGCAGGGCGTAACCCCGATTATGGCTACACGAGCTTTGACACATTCAGCTGGGCCTTCCTCTCCCTCTTCCGTCTCATGACGCAGGACTTCTGGGAGAATCTCTATCAGCAGGTGAACATTCATTTCTTTCCGAAAAAATACCATTGTGGCTTAGTAATTTTTTTTTTTGTCGGAAACTGATACGATGAGAGTCAATCAGGTTTTACGATTCAAGATTCTGTAGCTCATGACCAGAAAAGTGACATCAAACGATACTGGATAAAACTAATAATCAATAATATACAGGCGTCTATATGGGGTGAGACAATCCCCATTTACACACTATGTGTGTGTGTTTTGTGTGTCACAGACCCTGCGTGCTGCTGGAAAGCCCTACATGGTGTTCTTCGTGCTGGTGATCTTCCTGGGATCATTCTACCTGGTGAACTTGATTCTGGCTGTGGTGGCTATGGCATACGACGAGCAGAACCAGGCCACCATCGAGGAGGCGCAGCAGAAAGAGGAGGAGTTTCAGGCCATGCTGGAGCAGCTGAAGAGACAGCAGGAGGAGGCGCAGGTAAACAAGCACACGCACACACACATACACACATAGAAAGACAAATGGCCACACCTACAATCAGAGATATTAACACACACACACATAAATAGTGCCAGTGTTTCTCAGTTTTGTGAGTGTGTGTATATGTGTGGCTATGATCAGAGACAACTGCACAAATACACAGATAGAATTCACCACTGTATCTCTAACAAACACACACACACACACACACAATGGCCACACCCACAATCCACATACATATGCATATACACAAAAAGCCCAGGTGTTTCTCTCTCTCTCTCTCTCTCTCTCTCTCTCTCTCTCTCTCTCTCTTGCTCACACACACACACACACACACACTCACACACATTTAGTCTATTTATAGATTTGTACCATTTGAATCTTGTTTTTTTTCCCCATCCTCATGCATGTTCATTATTTCATCTTTCATTCCTCCTCTTTCTCTGTCGAGTTTCTCTGGTGTGGCTAACGTTCCCCTGTTACCATGGAAACCGCAGCAGATAACCCATACAGGGTAACAGAGAGAGAGAGAGAGAGAGAGAGAGAGAGAGAGAGAGAGCGCAATGTGAAGGACAGCAAAATGGAGGCTGTGTTTGTGTGTAGAGTGGTTTATAAGGTTTATAAAGATGGTATTAATAATTATGGCAGTGTGATAATAAAGTCAGTGTGTCAGTGATCAGATTTATGTGCAAATGCATGACGTATCATTTTTCCCAGAATTTTTTTTAACAGCTTTAATCCGATATGAGATGCTGTAGTATGTGGTTTGTGCGGACGTTTAATCTGCTGAAATCAGATAGAGATCGGCTTATTAGTGTCCATGGATTTAACTGCTAAATTAATGAATTGAAGTGTTAAAAATTAGCAGTGTTACACTAGTAATAGGGCGGGGCTGTATAACCATATAATATTGATATCGTGATAACTTTTGTCACTTTTGTAGACTTTTCTGAGATATTGTGATTATGATCTTTTTTATTAATTTTTTTACAATTACAAACTGACTGGAAGCAGCTGATTTGATCTTAAAATTGTGAAATGCTCAAAATTGTACAGATTTTTTTTTCTTCATTAGCAGATTTGAGACAGAAATGCAGATTTGAGAGATATGAAAACAGACTTAAGATAGAAACATGGGTGGAATTTGAAGATTTTGCACATTTTTAAACAATTTGTTTCTATTATAATGAATGAAGCAGCTAACTTAAATCCTCTGATTAAGTAAGGGATAAAAATTTTGGGACATGCAGTTATAGGAAAATAATCAACAACAGCGTGGTGTGATGTGACCCATCCCAAAGTCGAGAAAATTGATTTTTTTCCCCTCCGTCTCTCCCTCCTTCTCATGTCCCATGTCAAGTGTTTTATTTCTCTTGTACCACAACAATTTACCAATGAGTACGATTTGTTATTTATTAAAGAACGACACATCATACTTTCTATCCCTTTACAGTTACATTTAAAGTTGTGGAAACAAGATAGTTTGCGTTCTCACTTACATTACAGCATCTATAACCAGCTGCTCCAGCTGTTTATAAGACAAAAACATACATCTTGTCATGTTACAGAGAAACCACAAAGACTTTCCTGTGTCTGAGCCTAATGTTACAGCTTTCACAGTGACTGTTATCAAGCGCTGACACTGGAGACTCCTTCTGTGAATGCTAAATTAACAACTTCTTACAGTCACCATATCAACAATTACACATTTTATATGGAGTGTCTGAATTAGCCATGGAAACAAGAATGTACTAAAACAAGTGCTTTAATATAAACCTATTTTTTGCCTTACAACCGGAACTTCTGTCAGAGCTGCTGTTATATCTGCTGTTATATATTAGAATTTGAGAATTCAACACGGCTGTCTTCTAAAAACTGATCTAAGCTGTGATCATTGGGCTGTGTGTTTATTACACTGTACATTTTCAGTTTGTCTCCTGACTTTTTGTGAAGTACATTCAATCCTCCTTCCCTGTCCTCTCCTCCTTCCGTCTCTCACTCCTCTCATTCCATCCTCTCCTCCGTCTCTCCCTCCCTCTTACAAGTTCATGACACACACAGGCCTTTAGAGCACTCTGGTTGCCTGAGTGAGAGTGATGATGTCACTTATAATCAAACTGTGACTCATGAATTTGAGAGCATCGTGCAGCTTTAAAATAATTGTGTAATCAAACGGCAGAGTTTGCTTCAGGATTCGCTTCTTTTTCTCACTCCTTCTTTTCTGTTTGCCGTCCCTCTGTCTGTCTCTCCTGCTGATTTATTATTTTTTTTGCATCTGCTCCCACTCTGCCAGCCTAAACTAAGCCTATCCTTGGTTGTCCCTGACAACAATGCCTGTGCTGTGATTGGCCAGCAGGTTGCCGCGGCAGCAGCGACAGAGAGTGGGGAGTATAGCGGCAGGGGCGGCCTGTCTGAGGAAAGCTCCTCCGGGGGCTCCAGACTCTCCTCGAAGAGCGCCAAGGAGCGACGCAACAGGCGCAAGAAGAGGAAACAGAGGGAGGAGGAGGAGGAGAAAGCCGACCAGGAGAAGTTCCACAAGTCCGAGTCAGAAGACAGCATCCGCCGCTCGGGCTTTCGCTTCTCCATAGACGCCAACAGGCTGTCCTACGAGAAGAAGTGCTCCACCCCGAATCAGGTGACTTCTTGATCTGTCACAGTGGAATTATGGGGCCTGAGGGTGCTGACTCAGCAAATTATAGAATATGCTCATCCTAATGAGCTAAACAGAAAAAAAGACAAAACCTTTGAGTAATATTTTTTTCTACAACTCTCTCTCTTTGAGTTTTGTACCTCTACCATCTGTCTGTGTGTTTATGGTGGTACAACTTTCTCTCTTTGCTTTTTGCAAACCTCAATGAAACTTTAAAAGCAGAGTTACTGATGCCACCATGAAAATGATTATTTTCCAATAACCGCCCATCCTGAAGTGTTTAATTCCTCTTATACCCCAGCATTTCCCAATGCTATTTACTAAAGAATGATGCTTATCTGTTTCCTGTTACATTTAATGTTGCCGAACATCCGTGAAGCAGGTTAGTTCCTGTTATCCCTTACGTTATAGCAGCTATAAACAGTCATTCCCTCACATTCTCATGACGTTAATAAGGTAAAAAGTGTAGCTTATCATGTTATTGAGAAACCATAAAGTGCAAAAATGTTACAAAGTGCTGACATTGGAGACTCTTTTCATAAATGTTAAATAAATGACTACTGTATATGTTTTTTGTGTAAAGGTCCACTGTACAAGTCCCTGTGTAAGTTGTTGCTATAGGAGCAATAAGGTATTAGAATGAATGCATTAATATAAACCTGTGATTTGCCTTGTAATCGGAGCTACTGTCAGAGCTGCTGTTACAGAAAATTAATCAGCATCTTTTAACCAATCAGAACAGAGAATTTAACAGAACTGTGGTATAAACTGTAATAAAACAGCAGATGTTTGACTGTGTAGTTTACATTTTTTCACTTTTTATATGTAAAATGTCTGTTTATTATTAAATTTAACATTGTACATTTCTCTGTTTTTATATTTTGACTTCTGATTACATGTTAAAGCCTATCTCTCTCTCTCTCTCTCTCTCTCTCTCTCTCTCTCTCGCTGTCTCTTGTTCAGTCTCTCCTCAGTATACGTGGTTCGATCTTCTCTCCGAGGAGGAACAGCCGCGCAAGTCTGTTTAGTTTTCGTGGCCGAGCCCGGGACTTCGGCTCGGAGAATGATTTTGCGGATGATGAGCACAGCACGTTTGAGGACAGTGACAGCCGCCGAGGCTCGCTCTTCGTACCTCGGCGGATCGAGAGGAGGAGCTCGACGGTCAGTCAGTGTAGCCTCACCGCTCCTCGGATCATGCTTCCGGCCAATGGAAAGATGCATTGTACTGTTGACTGTAATGGGGTCGTGTCACTGGTGGGCGGAGCCTCTGTGCCTACTTCACCGATTGGCCGATTGCTTCCTGAGGTATAGCTCAGATATATTTACATTAGTACATCTGACATATTCTCAGAAATGGACTCAAATATGACACACACTGGTAATAGCATTTCTTTCTTTATTATTATTATTATTATTATTATTATTATTATCGTTGTTGTTGCTTTTATTCCTTTTCTTACATTTAAATTCTATGACTTTTATTAATACATGCTCTTATGGACTAATACAGTGTCTTTCCACAAATATTGCATGAAACACCTATAATTATTATATGTGATATAAAAACATATGTTTAATATGTTTAATATGTTTAATATAGAAATAAGATACAGTAGTCTGAGAGGGAACAGTGAAAATGCTTCTAAGTTGCAATCTTTTCTAATTTAATGCAACATTTTTCATTACAAATTACAGTATATTATCAGCCAAATCTTTATTGAAAAGTAGAATTTTTGAAATATTTGTGAATTTCGGAATTTCTTGGTATTTGGACGTCCTCCTTTTGCTTTAATGACACTCGAGCTGGCTACACAAGATTGTGAAAAACAATCTGTGTTAGATCAAATCCATCGAGTGTCATCTGAACACGTGCTTCAACTGAGAAATTATACAGTTGAAGTACAGATAACATGTCCTTTTAAATGTACTCAAGTATTAAAAAGTAAAATGTAAATGTTTTTAACTGATGAAATTATGTTAGTCATGTTTTCATTTGAAAAGAGACTTTGATGAAAACATCATTCAATCTCTGTAAGTTAATATTTACCATTAGATAGGATTTGTGTTTCTGCCGAGTCAAATATGTTAGCTACTGGAATTGATGCTATTCTAACCTGGCATTAGCAAACAAAAAACCCCAAACAAATAAACAACAACAACAACAACAACAACAAAAACAGGCTAACGTAGTTAAATATAGCCAGTTAACATTGTCAAATTAGTGAAACTTAACCTCAGCATGCTTCTTCAGATTAGATGATATTCGTGCCTTCTAGGGAGCCTTATGCTAAAATGCTTTAAATGATTTTTTTTTCACATCAATCTACACTACATACCCCATAATGACAAAGCAAAAACCAGATTTGTGATAACTTTGCAACTTTGTATAAACATTTAAAGCATTTTAGTACATAAATAACAACATAACAAAATAACAATATAAAAAAAATGTGAAAAAAATGAAGGGGTGTGAATACTTTCTGAATGCACTGTATGAGTTTTTGTTTACTCCAGCAATACTCAAGTTAAGTATAACTACGCCAAAATAATACTTAAGTATGGTAACAAAGTACAATTACTCAAGGATTTTTTCACTCCAGTATCACAAATTTGGTTAAATTTAAATAGTGAATTAGACAGTGCAGAATCCTTTCTTTTTTTTTTCAGAATTATAAAATATTCTGTTTATTTCCAGAGTAAAATGAAAAATGAAAAAATGAAAAAAAAAAAATCCCAGATTTTCAGTGTGGTCTGTTGGAATCCTCTGTATATTGCACATTTTAAACTTCCATTATACGGTTATATTGCTAGAAAACTGAAATAAATAAGAAATCTACTGAAAAGAGCATGCAGGATAAATGTCTGTTATCTGAGCTCATTGTTTTCTCATCAATCATTACTCTCTCTTTTTCATTTTCTCTTTCTCCAGGGCACGACGACAGAGTCAGAGGCCCGTAAGAAGCGGTCTGGGTCACGCCAGGCTTCTGATTACCTGGATGACGCTGCAGCTAGGAAAAGAGCTCTGAGCATAGCCAGTATTCTCACAAACACTATGGAGGGTATGACGTGTACACACACACACACACACACACACACACACTGAACAAAATTAGCTTTACAGTGAGAGTAAACTTAGCAGTTATAGACACACACACACACACACACAAACACATGGATAATGACATTGTATCTGAATCTGTTTTTTTTTTTTTCTGTTGTGATGCAACATGATCTATAGTCACCTCTTCTGCTTTCCTGTTCTCGCAGCAGAGCTGGAGGAGTCGAGACAGAAGTGCCCCCCCTGCTGGTACAAATTTGCCAACAGCTTCCTGATCTGGGACTGCTGCCCCCAGTGGCTGAAAGTGAAGGAGCTCGTCAACATGGTGGTAATGGATCCGTTCGTAGACCTGGCAATCACCATCTGCATCGTCCTCAACACCGTCTTCATGGCCATGGAGCACTACCCCATGACTAAGGAGTTCAACGACGTGCTCTCGGTCGGAAATCTGGTGAGGATTTTGAATTATTGTCTATATATTTATTTGGAACAGCACTAGTTATCCTAGAATGCTGTGAAACGTTAGAAATCTGTAGTTTCACACAAACATTGTGTCATAAAACATGCGAAGGTGTTACAAGCTGAGAGAAAATCATTCATAAAAATGAGCAAAAATGAGTATATAAAATGAACAACTCATACAGGGTGGAAGCGTATAGTTTTTATTTAAATACAAGTTTCCTTAAGCAGTGCAGTTTTTCTAGTTTCAAAAGTATTAGCACTCCACATTTAATAGTGAAGCCTCCCAGGAGTGAGTCTCTTTCTGTAATTTCTAATAAACACTTGTAGAAGGATCATGGACACTATTTCAAGTTATTTATGTCATCTTCATTCAGCCATTCATTCAGGTTTACAAATGGGTTCAAATCACACATTACAAAACACTCGTTCTGTGTCCTGAAACCATTTCTTTGGGGAACGTTATCTTGGGCTGTATGCTGATGTTTTCTCTTTCGGGCAAATTTACAACGTAGCAAGTTTGATTTGTATTTTACTTAAATATTGTTGCTTTGGATATTGTAACTATGCTGCACTATTGCAGCTATGTTGAATTCTCCATTCTGATTGGTCAGAAGGTGCTGATTAATTCTCTCTAACAGCATCTCTGACAATAGTTCAAGTGCAAATCACAGGTTTATATCAATGCACGTGTTTGAATACATTATTCTTCCTGTAGTAACAACTCATTTATAAGGACTTGTCTAATGGATGTTCCACATAAATGGATTTTAAAAAATGTGTGTAATCGTTGATATGGTGAGGTTTTCTGTTTAGCATTTATGGAAAGAGTCTCCAGTGTCAGTGTTTTGTAATAGTCAGAGGTAAAGCTGTAACTGTAAGTTTTCCTGGAATTTGCACTTTTTAGTTTCTCAGGAACATGCATTTTTTTTGTCTACCTTAATTTTTTTAATAAATAAAAACGATGCCAAAATTTACATCAAACATCTTTGGATGTGTGTGTTATTAGAAAATAATCAACTTTAGGTAAATGATGGTAACAGTAACTTCATCACACCACTCTGTCGTTGATTATTTTTGTATAACAGCATGCAACCAAGTGTTTACCAAGACAGTGAATACTCGTTTTTTTTTTTTTTTTTTTTTTTTTTAATCTCAACTCTTCATTTATGTTTATTCTCTTTGATATTTTAGTATTTTTATTTTTACCGTGTCAGATAATCAGCAAACAAACAAATGGCAAATATGAAAATTGAATTTATAACTTCAGTTTACCTTTGCGGTCATAAGAGGGATCTTATAGGTCATAAGACCGCAAACAAGATTGCAGAAATGTGTGGAGGCAATAAGCGAAAATATAATTTGTAATTTAAGGTTTACAAAACACCAAGAAAATGGCACAATCATATCATAGCATGATGCTTTTTCAGAGATCTCCATGTACTTTTTTATCCTTCTCTCTACCCACAATGCATTTCCAGTTGCTGAATCAGAATACATAATAAAAAGCAGCTCAGTCTATGCTATATTTTAGGTGCTTTCTTAAGATCACTTCAACAATTCAGACCAGTGTTCCATCAAAGGTCTATATGAAATATATATTAACTTACATACAGATATTTCATAATATGTGAATAGCATCAGTTTTAATGAAAGCTGAATGTGTAAGCAGAGCTGAAAGGAGTGTGTATCTGTGTGTACAGGTATTCACAGGGATCTTCACAGCTGAGATGTGTCTAAAGGTCATCGCCCTGGACCCCTACTACTACTTCCAGGAGGGCTGGAACATCTTTGATGGCATCATCGTGAGTTTAAGCTTGATGGAGTTGGGACTGGCTAATGTGGAGGGGCTCTCTGTGCTCAGGTCTTTCCGACTGGTGAGGAAGCCCTTTATCTTTCTCTAATGTATATTTCCTTAATGTGAACCTCAAGCATTGCTAAAGATGAATGGGTGGAACTTATGAATATGACATGATGCTAATGAGATCCCAATATCTTTTATTATTGTGAGCCGTGTGTGTGTTTTCTTAATTGCACTGCAAGCTTCATAAAAAACTGTATAAAAAGATGATTTTGGTAAAATACAGGAAACAGTTTTGACTTCAGTATCACAAAGAACAAAAATGGTTAAAAAGCGTAATGGATGCCAGATATAAGATATTAATTGTCTGTGATATTAATGTGGCCCTGAGAACTTTTTTGGCGTGCCTTAGTGTCTGAGTTTCTTCTATTTCTAAACGATGGATGTTTTTAAAACTCTCCCTCAACACTTTATCTTTTTATTCCTTTCTCCAACTCAGTAAAAGTTCAATCATTTTTGTTTTAGGTCTTGTGACTATTTACTTGATTTTTTGACTGCTCACAATGACCTACTTAAGAGACTTTTAATGCCTTAAATATGATTTAACAATGTCAGCATGTGTTCAGTTTTTTTTTAACCCTTAAAGAGATGAACTATATATAAACAAAAGAACTATCAAAAATATACAGGGATGCAAACTTTTAAGCATCATAATAGAGATAACTGCTGAATCAGAAGAAAGTTCTGTAATATTTAGGTGCAAAACACCATTAAATTCTGTTATTGTAGATAAACTATAAAATAGTGGGACAGTCAAACCAAGCTAAGGGGGTGTAAACTTTTGCATTCAGCTGTACATATATATATATATAGACAGCAGTATTGTGTAAATTATTCCCTCCATTCCTCTGACCCTCAGCTGCGAGTGTTCAAGCTGGCCAAGTCATGGCCCACTCTGAACATGCTGATCAAGATCATCGGGAACTCAGTGGGTGCCCTGGGCAACCTGACCTTAGTCCTGGCCATCATCGTCTTCATCTTCGCCGTGGTGGGCATGCAGCTGTTCGGAAAGAGCTACCGCGACTGCGTGTGCAAGATTGCGGTGGACTGCGAGCTGCCACGCTGGCACATGGTGGACTTCTTCCACTCGTTCCTGATCGTGTTCCGTGTGCTGTGCGGCGAGTGGATCGAGACCATGTGGGACTGCATGGAGGTGGCCGGCCAGACCATGTGCCTCATCGTCTTCATGATGGTCATGGTGATTGGGAACTTGGTGGTAAGATCTGGTTATTGAAGCCTTTGAAGCACACGTGCTGGTGTGGTTTTATTGAGTGAATCATACTGACTTGTCAAATAGTGTTTCTTTTTATTTTGTAGTCTCTGCTCTTCAGAAAGGGGCAACACTGGACTTCGGAAACAAATTCTGAAGTTTGGACTATACTTTTAGGAAAAAAGGTTTAATCTAGAACCCTACAACAGAGGGTTTCCATTTTAGAGTTTCCCTTTAAGAAGCTAAGAACTTCTAATTATTTAAAGAACCATTTTTCAAATGTGTTAAATACAAGATATGTAAAGGATAAAACCTGGGAAAATAACCCATAGGAGGGTGAAAATAACAAGAGGGTGGTGATTATTTTCCAATAGCCATTACAACAGAAATGGTTCTATATATCTATATATCACAGATAAAGTTCTATATATCACAGAAACAGAGTTTGCACTTACACTTTCCCTTTGTTCTCTATAGCCTATGTTTGCAGAAATTGATTAGATTTCATTTTGATTATTTCCATTTGACCATGGACCAATTTCTTCCCCCCAATTTAATATTACTAATTCCCACCCACCAGCCAGCTCTCCCCTATCACATGGCAGCTAGCATCCGGGGAGGGTGAAGGCTAACACGTGCTTCTTCCGCAACACATGAAGCCAGCCACATTTATTCGAACTGCTACCTGAAGGGTAACAGCAGCATAAGGTGGAGAAAGCGCTGTCCGCCATCTTACGCATTCAGGAGCTCACAGATGAACACGATTGGCTAGTGTCGTTGTGATTGACAGGGGAAAGACAGTATGTCATCCCTTCTGCCCTGAGAGCACGGCCAAATTTGCTCTCTTGAATCATCCCAGCAACGGATGGCTCTGGCATAATTGGGATTCGAACTTGTGTCCATAGAGCGAAGGCTTTTCTGTTGCGCCACTCAGGATCCATGCAGCCATGGACTATTTTTAAACTAGCCCAAAAAAATGCCACCAGTGAACTTGCTGTTTCAACCCACAAACTTGTTCCAAATCTAGCCCAGTTTGGTGTAAAACCTGTGACCCAGGCAACCCTGAGCCCAGGTGAAGGTCAGCCATGTCTAATTACGATTGGAAAATAGCAATCATGCAAGATTAGATCCCCATACACCAGGTAGTTGTCAAAAGTCATTTAGCCCAGCAGAATCAACAATGGCTGGTGGGCTATTCAGTAGCCTTGTTTTGGTATTATTTTACCCTCCGTGTGCTGCTGTTGTAGTAAAATGCTACTATATCCGTGTTAGGTCAGAGATCAGGCTCTGGTATCATTTACCATTTGCATCTGTTTGTGGTTGCATTGCAGGTGTTGAACCTCTTCCTGGCCCTGCTGTTGAGCTCCTTCAGCGCTGACAACCTGGCCTCAACGGACGACGACAGCGAGATGAACAACCTGCAGATCGCCGTGGGCCGTATCCAGAAGGGCATCGCCTTTGTGAAGTCGACGCTGAGGCAGTTTCTGCAGAGCCTCTTCCTGGCCGGGACCAAACCTGGCACCCTGGACGAAGAGAAGCCCCTGGACGACCTGCACAGTGATGGCAAGGAGAACTGCCTGGCCAACCATGCACCCGTGGCGGTCGACCTTGGTAAGGACTTCCTCAAGGAGGGCTGCGTGTCGCCTAGCAACGGGGTGGAAAGCCACGGGAAGTACGGCATCGAGGAAGGGGACTACATGTCATTTATCCACAACCCCAGCCTCACAGTCACGGTGCCCATCGCCGTGGGCGAGTCAGACTTCGAGAACCTCAACACGGAGGATTTCAGCAGCGAGTCATCTGACGTAGAGGGAAGCAAAGAGGTAGGGAAGAGATCTGAAATCTTAGAAAACTGTATCTGTAGATTTGTTTTGTTATTATTTTAAAATTTTAAGCTGTTTATTATTTATAGTGAATTAAAATGTGACATTTTCTCAAGTTGCCTTGAGTCGTTTTGCCATTGTATCATTTTGTGTACTTTGTGTATATATTTTTGTGTGAGTGTAAGTATATGTGTGTGTGTGTGTGGGTGTGTGTGTGTGTCATGAGCCCCATGATCACATGACCCAGATCATAGCCAGCTACTTATGACCTTGTGTTGGGTACAGCTGCTGAATTTGCATCAGTATACATACACACAAACACACACACAGTGCACATAATGTGTATTATTTACAACCAGCTGAGCAGGAACAGCATCACTCAGGCCAGATTATGAATGAAGTCATCTTGTTGAAGAAATTGCTAAATGCAGCATCAATGCCCAGGGTGAAATTGAGTGTGCTTAAGTTGTGTCTGGTGTGTGTGTGTGTGTGTGTGTGTGTGCGCGCACATGTAAGTGTGTGTCTTCACTCGACTGCGTTTTCATGCATACCTTTAAGAAAGTGCTACTATCACATTGTTCTTAACCTCCTCTTTTCCTCCTTGTAATCTTTTCCTGGTGGTGTTTTGAAGTTGCCGACGTTGTTATCCATGTTTTGTGAAGTGTGTATCTCTCTGTGTGTGACCTGTTATTGCAGCGTAATGAGAGACGAACCCCAGGTTTTCTCTGAGAGACCCCTGTAAGAGTCTTTCCTCTTCCCACACACTAACCATGAAGACTGCCTCTGCCATCTCTTCCCAAACTCTCTCTCTCTCTCTCTCTCTCTCTCTCTTTCACTCTCTCTCTCTCTTTTCATTTTCTTTCTCTTTTGGAACGGATTGCCCTTTCGTTTTTTCGTTCTCTTATGCCTGTGCCCTACCCTAAATCTCCCTTCCTGTCGAATCCCACTGCACTGGAGAGAGACAGCTGTTAGCTTTTTTTTTTTTTTTTTTTTTTTTTTAAATTTCACTTGAGTTTTTTTTTTTGTTTGTTTTTTTTTGTTAGCGCACCGGGCTTCTTTGCAGTAACAACAATCATACGGAATGAGCAAGATCATCATTTTCCATCTATAATTCAAGCCATTGAGCATCCTTATACTACTTTTTTTTGGTTTGAGCATACATTTTTCTTTTTAATTTATTTTCGTTGACTCAGTCAGTCATTGAGCATCCAAAGCTGAATGAACTTACGGCAGAATTATTGTATGAAAGGATGTGTGTGTGTGTGTGTGTGTGTGTGTGTGTGTGTGTGTGTGTGGTAAGTCGTTTTCACACTTGTGGTTTTTTTTTTCTGGACTCGAGAGTTCGGCACATTTGGTGAAGTGAGAAGTTTTATATATATATATATAAATATATATAAAACAAATATTAAACACTGTAAAACTTTAGGAACATTTTACAATTTTAAAGAATAAATATGAAAGTTTTACATCACATCAGCTGCTTCCAGTCAATTGTAATTAAGTTAAATCTTTTTAAAAAAATCATAATGTGATGATATTTATCACAATATTGATATTATATTGTCATATCTCTCAGCCTTACCTTACTGATATATAAAACCTGATGTTCATAGGACTGGAGTGCTGTAATTAGCTCATGTTTCTGGTGTGAGTGTTCGCACTGAGAATTCTCAAAATCTTCTTTTCCTTTTTATGAGAACGACTCATGCGTGCATCCAAAAAGTGCTGTTCTTTATTGCTTGAGTGCTGGTACCAAAGGATATTTAAAAACAGATGAACCAGTACCTGCAATTTTGCAAACCAGAGTGACTTAATGGAATTGCGCAATCGATCAACAGTTCCTCAAACTTGCGACTATGAGCCCCGCCCCAAAGCATCAATCCTGTGTTGACTCGAGTATTTGGGCCAAGTATGAAAACACCCTTACCGTGTGTGTGTGTGTGTGTGTGAGCAAGTGAGAAAAAAGGAATGATGTTGCCTCAGTAGAGTTAGTCCATGGCTCATATTTGTTTAATTGCATCTTGACATCAATATTGTTCATATGATGGAATGATGAAAGCTGGTCTACAGCATCACAGCTCTGTAACCAAACTATCAGCTTGGTATCAACAGGGTGTTTTTTTTTTAGTTTAATATCTTCATTACAATTCCTGTACACGCTGAATGCCTGCTGTATTAAAATGCTATCATAAGCACCACCACTAGGGGGCAGTATGTCTATACACACTAATATAGTAACATAATCCAGTAGTATTGCATTGATTTATCATTTTAACCCTGAATGAAACCAAGCTAATCGTTAAAGAGATAATGATTTGAGCACAAATTGATCTTTCAATTGAAAATCTGTTTATGTTTTTTTTTTTGTTTAAAGTTGCTTTTGGATGAATTTGCATATCTTCCCTAAGCTTGCTCTAACAGGGATGTTTGCTTAAATGATGAAGGCTTAGAAGGTGCCACCAATTGGACCAAAGAAAACAAGCAAAATTTTTAAAAATACAGGGGGTACAGGACATTTCTGATATTATATTACATAAAAAAGATCTTTGTTGATTTAAAAAAAAAAAGACCCAACCCTGCTGTGAAATCATTTCTGCTCGAAAGGGTCTGTGCGGCGTTTGAGAGAACTCTGAAAGATAATCTAGAACATTCTGAATCTGCACACGGCATGCTTACATCATTCCCCCGCGCCGCATTAGCTGGGTACCACGGCAACCAGCGCTGCCGCTCAGTTTCAGACAGCATTCCCGTGCGCCGCCTTTCACTCCGGTATCGACTCGGCCTGTGAACACACCCACGCTGTAGAAGCCTGCGTTCTACACTGTTTTATACACACTGTGGCCTCTCGCTTTAATAAAACACTTCTGATAGACTTCTAACCAAACACTAAAGATCTATAAAAACATCGTTACAGCATTCAGGGTTTTAATAATGACATGGAAATGGACTGTTTTTCTCTTACTAATGGAGGAGACATTAGTAATATCTCTTTCACTCTAGGTCTTCTCTCTGTCTCTTTCTGTCTCTTTCTCTCTGCTTCTCTTGCTCTCTCTCTCTCTTTCTGTCTCTTTCTCTCTGCTTCTCTTGCTCTCTCTCTCTTTCTGTCTCTTTCTCTCTGCTTCTCTTGCTCTCTCTCTCTCTGTCTTTGTCTTTCTGTTTGTCTGTTTCTTTCTTTTCATCTATCTCTATCTGTCTCCCTTTCTGTGTCTATGCCTCTTTCTCTTTCTGTATCTCTTTTTTGCTCTCTCTCTGTCTCACTTTCTCACTCTCTCTCTCTTTCTCTCTGCGTGCCTCTCTGTGTCTCTCTCTGTGGCTTTGTCTCTCTCTCTCTGTTTCTTCCTTGCTCTTTTTTGCTCTCTCTCTGTCTGTCTCTCAAACTTAACGATAAAGTTAGCCACTCTCTCTCTCTCTCTCTCTCTCTATATATATATATATATATATATATATATAAAAATTTTTATCTTGTTGAAATTTTGGTGAAAGAACGTTGATGTTTTTGGCTTCATCTCTGAAAACAGAGCAACAGAAACTCATTTTTTAAATTTTGTTGTAGTTCCAGAAATGTCAAAGTGAATGCTGTCTCAGGCTTGCGTGCACGTGCGGTCCTGGTGTTAGATATGCGCTAATGCGGCTCCCCTCCTCTTCAAACTCTTGACTGGCGGACTGAAGCTTGACCACTGCTTTAACGGAATGGACTTTCCACCCTGTGTTTTCATGTCAATGAGGGGAAAATGGCACCCAGTGGGGTGGGAATATGTCACAATCCGAACATATTGTAATCTGAATTACTGTCCTCAATCTGTTATGGATATAATCCAATCGAAATCATTCGTTTTTTTGGGGTGGGGAGAAAAATAATAAAAACAGGGTTGTTGTTTTGCACTGGACATGAAAATACGCGAAGCACTCAACATTTGTTGACGAGATCACTCGAGCTTGGATGAATTCTTTTTAAATATGCACCTTGATTTAAAAAAACTGCATGAGGAAGGAATGAAGGCCCATCAAACGTACCCACAGCTGACTGTGAGATTACCCATGAGCCTGTGCTGTAGGCCATCATGCACGGCTACCAATCAGGACAAAGTAAATCAAATCAATCAATCCACAGGCTTGTAGGTACTTTTGAATGATCTGGTTGAATCTGCATGAAGTAATGAAAGGGCAAGAAGCTGAAGAAACACAGTGCAGAGCTTTAATCATGTGTTTTGCATGTGTGTGTGTGTGCTGTCTGCATGCACGTTTGTGTGTGCTTGTGTGTGTGTATGTGTGTGTGCTCTTAGAAGCTTCCTGTGGACACGGTTCTGAGTTCTTCTGAGGGAAGCACGGTGGACATCAGACCCCCGGGAGAGGGGGCTGAATCGGTAGAGCTAGAACCAGAAGAATCGCTGGACCCTGAGGACTGCTTCACTGAAGGTGTGTGTGTGTGTGTGTGTGTGTGTGTGTGTGTGTGTGTGCGCACACCACACAGCAGCGTCTGATCTGAAGTGACATTAGATTCCGCAGTTAGAGGCTATGAGTGCCAGCATTAATTGCTTCAGTGTGAACGGGGCTAAGAACAAAAATCCACCCAGACGTGCATGCAGCTGGATCAGGTCCAACTCCACCCCCTGGACTTTTGGTTCTGCAGCGAGGGCTACTTGTTGAAAGCGGAAACTCCTCTGTCCTGAAGATTTTTCTGTGTTACAAATTTTTCTGTCTGCCACAAAGCTCTGGCCCTGGAGACTCATTCCATAAATGTTACGTAAACCTCTCCTCGCAGAAAACTTCACCATTATGTGATTTTCTTTGGTAAATAACATGTATTTAATTTGTTTCTTACACATTATCATTTCAATAGTAACAACTCCATAAGGAGAAAAGAATATGGCTTGCTGTTGGCAAATTGTTGTGATATAAGAGGATTAAAACTCTTCAGGACATGATGATGTTGGAAAACCACCAACTTCACACCATTATTTTCCTATTACACCATGTCGTGTTTTATGCTGCATTCAGCTAAAGCTGTGCTGCGTAACTCAGAATTTCTAACCTTTGACTTAAACAAACGCCCCCTCAACTCGGAGCATCAAGAGTAAACAAAATTCTTTCCCTTTAAATGAATTATTCTGTATATACAAGTATTTGCTTTAGATCAATCCCCATACAGGCATCTTTGCTTGTTAAATCCATAACACTGACTATACAGTTCACAGTTTTGAGGAGGTAAATATACATCACTCGTTACAGTTAGCTAGCTAGATGAACATGCTAACAAATGATCAAAGATCATTTTTCCCACTTTGTAGATTGGAAGTTGAGGTTGAAAATAACGTGGTTCCGACTTTTTCTAACGCAGCATTATTTCTTACTTGTCTTCTAAAATTTGCTCTGAGGGTATGCAAACTTTTGCACTTGAGGCTATAAATTACCATTGAAAGAAGATGATCTTTCTTTTGAATCTTTAAAAAGAGAAGAGATTTCTTAACCGGTGAACAGTAAATGGATGAATTTGCGCCAGCGAGCTCGTCCACACGGCTGTTCATTCCTGTCAAATTATATCACCTTACTTCATACCTGATGAGACTTTTCCAGCTTAGAGCCATTCTCTAGCATTCTTCCACTGTTTTTCACCATGTCTTCCCATCTTTCCCTCCCGTCCCAGGCTGCGTGATGAGGTTTCAGTGCTGTCAGGTGGACGTGGAGAAGGGACGATGGAGAAACTGGTGGACTCTGAGGAAAACCTGCTTTATCATCGTTGAGCACAACTGGTTCGAGTCCTTCATCATTTTCATGATCCTGCTGAGCAGTGGTGCTCTGGTGAGGATAAACCCAAACACACACACACACACACACACACACAAACTAATTTACATGCACACATATAAATTTTCCATTAGAGTTCAATAAGGCATGAATACTTCTTGGCTTTGATTCAGTTCAAGTGGCAACATAAAAAAGAGGAAAGTGGTCCATAATTAGGCTGAGCAGAATAGCATAACAAAGCTCAGGAATAATTTTAGTCGTTCGCGTCTCCTGTCTGATGTCAGCGCCGTTTACGGTGCTGCAAACAAATATATACATATTCAAACATACTGTAAAAATACAAAGCAGCTCCAATTATCCCCATACAGAAGCTGAAAATGTTGCTTTTGTGTGTGTGTGTGTGTGTGTGTGTGTGAAGGCGTTTGAGGATATCTACATAGAGCAGAGGAAGACGGTCAAGACAGTGCTGGAATACGCGGATAAAGTTTTCACTTACGTCTTCATCCTGGAGATGTTGCTGAAATGGGTGGCTTACGGCTTCGTCAAATATTTCACCAACGCCTGGTGCTGGCTCGACTTCCTGATTGTAGACGTATGTACAACCCTCATTTATTGCTTGGTGTGTGTGAGTGTGGATTATCATGTATAAAAGTACTTACAGTCAGTATAAAAAGTCATACAGATCATATTATTCCCTGAAATAATAAATGTCCATGTTTACAATAAAAAAACCTGATGGAAAAACAACCCGTTTCTGAAATTAATCGGTGTAGCAGTTTAATTCGAAGCTTAACTTTAATTCAGTGTCTGGCTGGAATAGATGTGCTTTTAATCAGCTGGCCAAACCTCACTGTTATTGCTCTGTAATTAATAGCTGTATCCTTCAGAGTGTTGCTGTGTATCTCTGCTTCAGATTAGCCACTCTGTCTCGGGCAGACGTTTTTAATTGAATTTAACGAAGAGTAACCTGTTCTACACAGACAAACTTCTTGGCTTTTTTGTCTCACTTTACTGTAGGGTGAAGTAAACCAACTTGCTAAATATGACACCGAATAATCCTCAGCTTAGCTCATAATCCACTGTATATTTATGTACGTTTAAATCTTAGGCAACTGATGAATCATCATCTAAATACTTTGTGTTATTAGCCTTGATTTGCAGTTTACAGCAGAATGTTAAACTGAGAACAAATATCAAAAGAACAAAGATGAAAAAGCTCCTTACTCAGCTTTTTTTTGCAACACGCACATGCTGTATGTATATACAGTACACACCGTGTATAGGTCACAGCCCAGACACCAGCATAATACTGTTCCCCTGGAGCAGATGGAGGTGGTTATCTGTTTAGCATCTGCTGACTCATCGGTGACTCATCCCCACCTCGTTCACACACACATGGGCCTGGAATACTGGGACTTTAATTCCCCAGAGGGTGCCAGCTTGTCACAGAGACGCCAGCACCCACTCTCCACCCGACACCACACTTCATCTTATCGTTCTGCTGCTCAGTAACGCATCTGTGTAGAAATACACTGAACTGGAGGAACTGACCTGAGTTACTGAGCGACTGTTGCCACTCAGAGGTCGATTATTTTCCTATATTTAGACACCATAAGGTGCTTTATTCAGCCTTCAGCAAGGATTACACTTTTAATCCTTGCTGGATGCATTATTAGGAGCATCCATCAAGCAAGACTTCTGATGTTTGAATTATTTCTTACTATTAATATAAACCTGTGATCTGAGCTGATTTGAAAAATATCCCTGCAGAGAAACCTTTTTGAACCACAGCGTTGAATACTCAATTCTGATTGGTCAGGAGATGTTGATTCATTTTTAATAACAGCAGCTCTGCCAGTAGTTCCAGCTGCAAGGCAAATCACAGGTTTATATTAATGCACTGGTTCTAATATGTTATATTTCTTTTGTAACAACTTACACGGGAATATTTGTACACGGCGTATTTGTTTCCCGATACAGATTTGCTGTTTCTCGGTAACAAGCCAACATGAGCTCAATATTGTGAATTCGTAAAACTTTTAGAATGAAACATATCGTATGAAAGGTTACGAAAAGGTTGCGTTAAGGTTAAGTTAAGGTGAGAATTAGGGATGGGGTCAGTGTTGATATCCTTTCATACCACTTTGTACAAAATCAGATAAAATCCAACTCATTCTTTCAAATTCTCATGACATCTCATTAGTTTGCTCAGAGGTGTTATGAAGTGAATACGTAGTTTTGATAGAAGCTAGCTAGCTAGCTAGATAGAAAGGTTTAAATGTGTCAGACGCCAAATTATTTTGTTGTAGTGTTTAATATGTTCTTTCCTTGCATTTTGGTAATCACAATGCTTTCTCCTCTGTCTTTGTGTGTGTGTGTGTGTGTGTGTGTGCATTTCAGGTGTCTCTGGTCAGCCTTGTTGCTACTGCTCTGGGTTACTCTGAGCTGAGTGCCATTAAATCACTGAGGACTCTACGTGCGCTGAGACCGCTAAGAGCATTGTCACGCTTCGAGGGCATGAGGGTAAACACACACACACACACACACACACACTGTAAGTGTAATGATTTTTTGACTGTATTATACAACTTGATTCAGCTGATGAATAAATGTACAGGTAGTGAATTTTTTTTTGCATGGTTGTTTTCGTGTTTTCTGATGAATCTGTGGTGCTTATTGTGATGCTTCTGTTGTGCCTTTGACCTTTAATTTCTCTGTTGTGTGTCTTTTTTTTCATTTGCAGTACACAAATGTAGTGACATCATCGTGTCTCAGACAAGGTTTTTTGGTTTCTGTTCTGATTTTGTGTGTCTACCTTCTTGTCAGCTCAACTATCTAAAAACAAACAAACAAAAAAAAAGTTTTAATTTAGAAGCAGAAGCAGCTGCTGTAAGATTTTCTCTGTGCTGTGTAATTATGTGACCGGTTCATCACGAGCCAAAATAAGCTCCTCTGTAGCGCTCATAGTTATTAGTGAACACCCTTTTTCCAATGATCTCAGTCACTATTTTCCTTCAATAATGCAATAACAAAGTGTGTGTAATCCCCTGTACCTCACTCAACTAACACCATTAATATACAGAATGTGATAATTCCCACCCACTGTGTGTGATCATACAGTAAGTGAGGGTTTCAGCGATTGAGATCTGAACGTGTGTGTTATCGCAGGTCGTAGTGAACGCTCTGCTCGGTGCCATCCCCTCCATCATGAACGTGCTGCTCGTGTGTCTGATCTTCTGGCTCATCTTCAGCATCATGGGCGTCAACCTGTTCGCTGGCAAGTACTACCACTGCGTCAACAGCACCACGGGCGACCTCTTACCCATCAGCGTGGTGAACAACAAGTCCGAGTGCCTGGCGCTGGTCAACAGCAGCGCCCGCTGGAAAAACGTCAAAATCAACTTCGACAATGTGGGAGCCGGATACCTGGCACTGCTACAAGTGGTGAGGAGAGGTTCCACAATAATGGCTCAAAGCATAACCACAAATAAGGGTTTCCCAAAGAACCCTTTTTCTTAACAATTAAAGGCATTCATAAATACATTTCTGTTATCAGTTTGCATTACATTTTATTCTGACATTTTATTCTGGATAAACAGTTCTCCGTATTTATATTTAACTCTTTTGCTTTCACTCACCACAGGCCACTTTTAAAGGCTGGATGGACATCATGTACGCCGCAGTAGACTCTCGCAATGTAAGTCTCTCCAGCTGCGGCACAATACGCTGCTCTTTGTGGGTTTTTTCAATATGTAAGCTACTTTTCAGCTAATAATTGATGCTCTGGGAGCAGGCAGGAACACTGAAGTTTTCCCTGTGGCAGGTCTGTTTAGGTGGGAGTGCGTGAAGCTTATTTTTAGCCGTAATTATACCAGTAATATGTACCAATCTCTTTTACTCCCTAAGTGGTAGAAGCTGGGGCTACTGCATGACTGAGCAATTAACGTTCTGTGCCAGCTCCCAGTGTTGAGGTGCTTAACCATGATGCATTGCCTGTATTTAAAAAAAATGTAGTGTATAATGTACAAGATGTGCATTAATTGAAGTGTATTTTACGTTGTGATAATACTGATCTTGTCAGAGCTTTGGCAAATAATATTATACTTTTAAGTTACTATACAAGTGAGTGAATATGTAGCAGCCTTGGAAATCCCTTCATATGATGAAATATTGACATTTTCTACTATATCTTTTGGATGTATCTCAACCACAAATATAGCATTTTAAAATCTTGTTGTCCCCAAAAGTGAAGTAAAACAATTTACGTCACATAGCTATCCAACAACTTAATCAAAGCATGACCTTCATTGTGTGAATGAGAATCACACTTACTTAGCAAGGTTTTAGACATCTATAAACAGACTGATTTTTATAACACCACATTTGTAAACCTTTGTTCATACTAGCGAGAGACAGAGCGACAGGCAAGCATTCATTTTCTATGTGCGTGCATGACACGGACAAAGCGACAGCGCAACATGCAACATTAAGCTTTTCTCAATTCTATGCAAATTTGATATGAAGCAGTGAAGCGACAAATCCAAATGATTAGCCTGAATCTCATAGCTTGTGTGGTTTCTTCAGTTCCCCACTCACTTCACTTTCCTACCTGCAGTTACTGTTTGATGCACAAAAATGGACGGAAACCCTCTCATTAAATGTATAGAAACATTACGAATAAAATAATGCATTGAAGGAAGGAGCAGAGATGGCTGGTGCCTCTGGTGCGTGTATATAGCTAGTACAGTTAGCTTGCTTCGAAGCTAGTACGAAGCAAATAACATGTAAATCAAATGACCGATTTTCACAATTATTAGTGCATTATGTCATTTGTGTTAAACTAGTTAGTTTAGTTTAGTTATATGTACAGCTACTACAGTTTCTTATTGGAACTAAAAAAAAAAAACCACTGGACAGGCCACGCCCACAAGAGAAACTTCAAGCGACACGACTGAATTGCCTCTTGCAAGTGTAACCATAAGATTAAACTGACTATTTACAAGATGTGATCTTTGCAGGAAGATAGCCGAAGCAGGATTAAAAAGTAAATAAAAACATTTCCACTTTGTTGGTGAAATATATTTATGATTTCTTAAACATGAGAGATTACAGATCATTTGTTTCATCTTGCAGCTGGAGGAACAGCCAGAATATGAAGTGAACCTGTACATGTACCTGTACTTCGTCATCTTCATCATCTTTGGCTCCTTCTTCACACTCAACCTCTTCATTGGTGTCATCATCGATAACTTCAACCAGCAGAAGAAAAAGATGAGTGTTTAGAGCGGGTGAAATGGGGAGTGGGTTTAGTAAACACACACAACCTCAGTTTAAATCCATGCTAGGAGTCGTGTGTATGTATTATGTGTTGTTTATTTCCTAAAAACAGAATCACATAGAAAATGTATCTTGAAAATATTACAGTTTACAGTATAGCTAATTATTTGGAACATAAATCCTCACATGCGTTAGCAAGGCAGCTCTGCTTCACTGACATTTATTGGTTCATAGGTGACTAGCATGCAGGTCTGAGTGCACTGTGATTGGATTACAGATAAGATTTATGTGGATGAGGTTGTAACCAGCTTCTTTCTTTTTGCCCTTTACCTCGGAGGTCAGGATATTTTCATGACAGAAGAGCAGAAGAAGTACTACAACGCCATGAAGAAGCTCGGCTCGAAGAAGCCACAGAAACCCATCCCCAGACCTGCAGTACGTACAGCATCTTAAACACATATTAAAACTGAGGAAAGGAGTGTGCTTTATGTATGGTAGAGTGCAAAAGTTTGCATCCCCCAGGACAAATTGTTGCAATTTGTAGCAACAAGATCTGTTCGGTTTCGTAGATTTTCCTTTACAAAAATGGTAAAATTTGACAAATCAAAAGAATGTTAGTATCAAAATCTCCCTTTCTGAATGTGGTATAAATATTCTGTAATGATTTTACTGACATAGCTTAAAAATTTGACTTCTTTCTTTGGGTTCGTTTTAAACTATGTTTCTGATGATTTTGGCTTATACTCTTGGGAAAAATGGGCCAAACAAAACCTTTAATTTAGCAGTGAATAAAAAGTTAATAAACTAGTAAAGACTGAAGCAACATGCAACATAAGTTAAAATGGAATAGCTTTTTTCTATTTTATAAAGTAATGAAGTAGCGGTAAACTTGCAGCAGATTTTACACGTGGACACATCAGTCAGTATTGTTCCAGTATCCCGTGATGGCCTCATACATGTGATAGACAGGGAGGAATGTTGGGTAAATGAACATGACATTGGACCTTGTTTTGAACGATCTGCAACAGAACCCGTTTCCCCAGAGTGTGTCTTTTGGATTGTTGTATTGTTTGTAGGCAAATTGTAAAACTAATCATTTGTACACTTAGTTGTTTTTTTGTAGGGGATGCAAACAGCTAGTGCTGTACATCATTAATGTAAAAAGAAAGAAAGTTGTTTAACTGAATTAGTCATGATGTTTTTGCATTTTTCAGAACAAACTTCAGGGCCTTGTCTTTGACCTGATCACCAAGCAAGCCTTCGACATCATCATCATGATCCTGATCTGCCTGAACATGGTGACCATGATGGTGGAAACCGACGATCAGACGCAAGAAATGGATAACATTCTGTACTGGATCAACCTGGTCTTCATCGTGCTCTTCACTGGCGAGTGTGTGCTGAAGATGTTCTCGCTGAGACACTACTTCTTCACCATCGGCTGGAACGTGTTTGACTTTGTGGTTGTGATTCTGTCCATTGTCGGTAAGTGCTGGGAAAGTGTTTGGTAAGAAACGTACTCCTCAAATGTATTTGCTTCAGAAATCACATTTCTGTTCTTCTCATGAGAAATATGATATACTTTCATTTGCAGGAATGTTCCTCTCAGAGGTGATTGAGAAGTATTTCGTGTCGCCCACCTTATTCCGAGTTATCCGGTTGGCTAGGATCGGCCGTATCCTCCGTCTCATCAAGGGAGCCAAGGGTATCCGCACCCTCTTGTTCGCCTTAATGATGTCACTTCCTGCCTTGTTCAACATCGGGCTCCTGCTCTTCCTGGTCATGTTCATCTATGCCATTTTTGGCATGTCTAACTTCGCCTATGTCAAACGCGAAGCTGGAATTGACGACATGTTCAACTTCGAGACTTTCGGAAACTCCATGCTGTGCCTCTTCCAGATCACAACGTCGGCCGGCTGGGATGGGCTTCTGGCACCCATCCTGAACAAGCGGGAACCTGACTGCGACAGTGAGACTGAGCACCCGGGCAGCTCATACCGTGGTGACTGCGGCAACCCATCAGTGGGCATCTTCTTCTTTGTCAGCTACATCATCATCTGCTTCCTGATTGTGGTCAACATGTACATCGCTGTCATCCTGGAGAACTTTAGCGTTGCTACGGAGGAAAGTGCAGAACCTTTAAGTGAGGACGACTTTGAGATGTTCTATGAGGTGTGGGAGCGGTTCGACCCGAACGCTACGCAGTTTGTTGAGTATGACAAGCTGTCAGAGTTTGCAGACGCCCTGGACCCACCGCTGCGCATCCCTAAACCCAACAAGATCCAGCTGATCGCGATGGACCTTCCGATGGTCAGCGGAGACCGTATCCACTGCCTGGACATCCTGTTTGCCTTTACATTGCGTGTGCTGGGCGAGGAGGGTGAGATGGACGCGCTGCGTGGCCAGATGGAGGAACGTTTCATGGCCTCCAATCCATCCAAAGTGTCCTACGAGCCCATCACCACCACCCTGCGGCGCAAGCAGGAGGAAATGTCAGCCATCATCATCCAGCGAGCCTTCCGATCCTACCGCATCCGCGCCATGGTCAAGAAGGCGTCAGACAAGTACCGCCAGCGACTGGAGGACGGGGGTGAACCTCTGCCTGAGAAAGAGGTTCTCGTGATCGGGAAGTTTCCAGAGAACTCGGCATCAGACAAAACAGACATGACCCCTTCTTCGGCTTCACCGCCCTCGTACAACAGCGTGGCCAAGTCAGAGAAGGACAAGTATGAGAAGGAAAGGAGGGAGAAGGAGAACAGTACAAAAGACACACGTGAGAGAAAAAAATGAAATCCCGAGACTGTTCAGAGAGAGAATGAAATGAACGTGATGAAGACTGCTCTTTAAATGAGACACTGTTTACAGATTTTATGGGGAACAAAGCTATGGACTTCCTTCGCAAAGGTTTTGGGACTCATGCCAAACTGAGCGTGTGTGTGTGTGTGTGTGTGTGTGTGTGTGTGTGTGTGTGTGTTTGTGTGCGCGTGTAGGATGCATGGTGACGAGACATGTTCATGTTCATGTTGTCAACACACAACACACCGCACACACTTCAGCACACACACGTACACATCAGAAGAGTGACTGTTACTGTTAAGAAGGACTTGGGTGTGTGTAGAGCGAAGCTTTCGGATGCGTCCTTTCATTCCGAGTGTTGTCCAACAATCCTGAGGACACCAGGAAACTGTTACACGGTCATCAGTAGCTAGCACTGCCACTGCCACCGGTGTCCTTGTTCTCGAACGGCGTATTATGATATACCTGCACCTGTTTTTGTTACATTCATTCATTTTTTTTAGAATCATGTCAAAATTTTCTACTCATTCTTTCGATTGTGTGAACTGTTTCATTAAAGCGCAAGTCTGTCGAGGGTGTGGTAATGTAGAACTTTAGTTTAAAAAAAAAACAAAAAAAAAAGGGAGAGATTTAACAGGTTATATGTTACCAGTTACGAGTTATGTGAAATAAAATAGGCAGGAAGTATCTGCTCTTGGTGAGCACAATGTCCGTTTAGGGATCAGGATTTTTACAGCCACTGGGGTAGTGGGAATGTTTTATATAATTATAGTTATAGATAGAGATGTATTGCAGCGCTGCCTTATTTATCAGAACAACAAAACAGACGATTGAGAAAATAAAATAAGCATGGGCAGGGGAAGTTGATTGCAAATCCACACTTTCTTTCTGATTGGTGCATGATTGACGTACTTTCAGAAGCCTGAATGTCCACTCTTGAACAAAATTCCCCGGAATATCATGCTACGATGGTAAACAGATCCACAACCTTTACTGAATGTCTCCATGCCAGAACGCCGGATTTTTAAAGAAAATCTCTTTCTTAAATCTCTTGGTTTCTTGGTTTCAAAAGAGAGGTGACGTCTTTCTTCCAAAGTGAACATTCTGTGCAGGGAAGCTGGTGGATGACTTTGAGCTCGAAGAACAACAATCACGAACCCCTTAATGTCACGTGTGGGTTCGGGGCGAATCTTTGCGGTTATGATCGGCTCTTCTGTTGAAACTTGTGGTGATTCTGTCTGTACATATCGGCACTCTGTATCTCACCTCTGTACTCGACACTGTAGAGGAGCACTTTTACACTGCCATCTGGATGCATATTATCTACGTGTGTCTGTGTGAGTGTGTGTGTGTGTGTGAGTGTGTATGAGTGTGTGTGTGAGAGATATATAGTATATATGTGTGAGACAGAGAGCTAGTATATGTGACTGTACTGGGACCAGCATTGATGTGCTTTCTTCCCATTCTCTCGTTCAATGTTTATACTGTAAATAGTAGTTTGGAGCTCATGTTTCCTTTTTTTTTAAATTAATTAATTGATTTATTTTGTTTACATTTTTTGCACAGTGCTACAGTATGTGTGAGGGCCAGGTCCCGGTTTTAAATGTACATATAAAATTTATGAAGCAATCAGTGGTCGTCATATTTCATTCGTAGTGTTGTAGTAAACTGCATGCACTATACTAACCAACTACATGGTGTCATTATTTTAAAAAGCCAAAAGAATAAAGATCATATTTTTTGTACCAAAGTATACTTAATTTCCTCATCCTTATAACTGTCACACGATATTCATGACTATCATGAAGCCCCCACAATGTACCAGAAATTTTTATCTCTATCAACTGAGAATTTTTTTTTGTTACATTGAAATGTTTTTTTTTTTTTTTTTGAAAATGTGTGTTCAGAATGTGCAAAATGACTTTTATTCCTTTGAATCGGAGCAAAAAGGTTTCTGACGTACACTGTAGTTTTCCAAAATAAAGCATATTTTGGGAAGCCGATACCTTTGAAAGTCTAAGAAATGTGTTTGATTTATAAAAGCAGAATTTGTGAATGTATGCATAAATGCATAGAATATGTATGAGGTTCCTGATGTTGGATTTTTTTTTATTTTATTTATAACTAAACTGGGGAAATTGGAGTAAGAGGAGGACTAAAGCACAGAATCTACTGGATGAATCATTTGGCGATTAGTGATCAATGATTCATAATTGAATCATTCTTTTTTGAAATGACTCCAGAAGTGTTTTATTCCTCTTATACCACAGCAATTTGCCAACCCTAACAATTTGTAAAATGTATTAAAGAACAGTTTCATGCTTTTTATCCATTTATAGTTATGTTTAATGCTGGGTGTAAGAGTAAAGCACTTCAACATACTGGATGAATAATTTAATAATTAGTGATCAGTGAATCATGATTGAATTATTCTTTTTGAAACGACTCCCAAAATGATTCATTCCTGTTATACCACTGCAATTTGCCAAGCTAGGTTTTATTAATTTATTAAAAATGACATGCCATATGTTTTATCCATTTATAGTTACATTTAGTGTTATTCTTTTTTAATTAAGGCTGTTACCACATAAAGCTGATTATTTATTACAAATAACACCATTACTATTTAATTCCTCTTATACTGCAATTTGCCTACACTAACCATTTTTTTCTTCATTAAAAAACGGTGTCCTATTTTTTATCCATTTATAGTTACATTGAATGCTTTGAGTACAAGTAAAGCACATCAGTCTACTGGATGAATCATTTGCTAACTAGTGATCAGTGACTCGTGAATAGGTGAATTGATTTGCAAGCCTGTGTCTGTTGAAAGTAACACAACCTTGATTTGCTCAGGAGTCACACCACCCCGTCATTAACGATTCCCCCGTAGAATATTATTCCTCTTATACCACAGCAACATTCCTTTCTGTAAAGGAAGGGAATCAGTAAATCGAATAAATCAAAAGACCCGCAATTTTCTGGATTCAGTCTGACTCCCGAGTAATACCTGTTTGGAATGAGCTGCAGTAATGAGATTTCCAGCAGACTGAAATGTTCTTACTCTCTGCTCTCTACTGGATGGCATTTGTTTGGATCTTTACCTCCCACACTGAGGATGTTTGTTGGGTTTCAGACATTGATGGTGTTTGGAGGCTCATTAGTCTGAATTCTGAGGAGCTGTTCTGACCTGTGCTGTAATGAGGCCATGCCAGACACTACCAATAAGTCTGTGTGCACATTAGAAAGAGGTGAGGTTGTGCTTCATTATCAAATAAGTCTGTGGATTGACTGTTTCAGCTAAGCACCATTTATTCAAAGCTTAATAACATTTAAAGCCTAATAAACAGCTCATTTCCTGATTACTATTTAATGATAGCTAATCATTGATTATAATTTTTTTTTTTTTGAAAACCTACACATTTAGCATGTGACAAAATCTTGCTCACAAAAGAAGTTGTGGTTTTTGTGCTCTGAATTAGTGTGAGGATAAAAGACGGGCGAAATTAAAGCGAGATAGAAAGCTGAAAAATAATAATATGGGCTGAGAGCGAAGTCACATGGCAACTTTACCTCAGGTTCAACTGCTTTTAACAGCCTGTGTGTTTGTGTGATGGAGAGAGGAAACACTCTGTAATCAGGAGTGACCCTGCTGGAGGTTCTCTCCGCCTGTTGCCTAGCAACCTGACATCACCACACTGCCCAACAGGTTTTTACATCTTTGCCAGATTTCTCCATGATGGTGAGAATACATAACAATTTCAACATTATTTGTTCATTCGTTTGTTCATTTATTAATTTTTTAAACTTTGTTAGTTAGTTCATTCATCCATCCATCCATTCATTTGTTTGTTTGTCCATTTATTCAGGCAGTTGTCCATTGTTCGACTGCTTATTTATTTGTTTATTCATTCGTCTGTTTGTTAGTTTATTTGCTTGTTTGTTTGTTCATTTGTTTGTTCATTAATTCATTCACTTGTTTGTCATCCACTATTTGTTTGTTCACTCGTCCTTTAATTCATTCATTTGTTAATTTATTTGTCTATTCATTCGTTCGTTCATTCATTCACTTGTTAGTTTGTTTAATTGTTTTTCATCCTTTCATTCATTCATTTGTATGTTCATTCATCATTTATTTGTTTCTTTGTTTGTTAGTCTATTCATTCATTCACTTGTCCATTTGGTCACTTGCTTATTCATTCATTCATTCATTCATTCATTTATTCATTTGTTTGTTTGTTTGTCTGTTTATTCATTCATTCACTTGTTTGTTCATTTGCTTGTTTGTTTATTCATTCATTCACTTTATTGATTTATTTGGTTGTTTTATGTTTGTTCAATTATTTATTCATTGATTATTTCATTCATTCATTTATTTGTTTGGTTGGTTTTTGTTTACTCATTCACAAATTTATTTGTTTGTTTCAGAAAATGCTAAATAAGACGAGCGATTTCCTGCTGGGTTTAATCCAAACCTCAGTACCTCATCACAACGTGTTCTGTGAGTGGAACGTTATCGAGCAGAACTCTGGAAAGAATAGAAAATTATATGGCTTTAATAAATAGACAAAATATTATTGTTCACATTTATATAATGTTGATGAAATAATTGAGTTGTCCTTGGAATTTATTTTTCAGATAAAGGGTCACTGGCTACAAAAAGTATGCCCATGATTTGCCTTTTTTTACCTGCTTCCACTACTTCCTTTTATTTATTTTTATTTTATTTTCTACCCATAAACCAGTGAGGCAGTTTTTATGTATGTGTGTATGCATGTATGTGTGTGTACGTGTGTGTGTGTATGTGTGTATGTGTTTGTGTATATTGTATGTATTGTATGTTTTGTCAGTGTATGTATGCTGATGACCACTAGAGGGAGCTCTTCCCTGCTTTTCTACCCCAAGTTCACATTTCTTTTAGATTCCTTCTTGAATTTCTTGTGTTCAAAATGTTTTATAAAAGCTACACAATCATACATATGGATATCAAACCATTTAAAGCATATCTTCTATTTAAGAAGTGTCTACAGAAATAGAAGTTATCGTTTGTGGTAGAGATGACAGGGATGACAGATGACAGAGCTCAGCTTCTGTACAGCACAATGAGGCCAAAGTGGTCTTTAAACCGCATGAAAAGAGCTAAATGGTGTGTGTTTTTCCCCCTGAGGCTCTGTGCGGTTTGCTTCTGCACTCTGCTTTGAGTGAATAAGAGCTGCAGAATGAGAGAGACTCACTTTTTCCGCTTCAGAAAGAAAAAATCCCTGCTCACGCCATTATGCCATCTGCACGAGCGTTTAACGAAAAGCGCGGGAAGCTTCCCAAGCTAAACAGGCTAACTGTAGTCTCGCCTGAAGCCTGAAGGAAAATTGTTATGTTTTTTTCATTGAGTTCTTATTTTCTCTGAGAAATTTCTGTATCCCAAAGATTATTTTTAATATTTAAAACAGACCGAAGCAAAGAGTTTACAAAAAGTTGGTATTTATTATTATTTTATGTCGATGAAGCCATATTTAGGTTTGATTCCCAAATGGAACTTGACTCTCTTTATAAGTGCACTATGTAGATGATAAAACAGTGAGTTTTAATGCTTGATCTAGTGCACTAAATGTTCAATATGTTGCAGTTTGGGATTTTGCCAAAGCCTGGCCTGAAATTTAAATACAATAAATATATCGATTAATTTATAGTCATTTCCTTTCCAGAAGTTTCACTTTTTACACACCAGTTCCAGGATGCCCTATTCTTCCACATTTTCCTCTATTCCATGACTGGTTAATGTCTAATTATTAATCTTATAACTCTTATAAATATCTTATTTTTTAAAAATGACTCCTAATTATTTTGTATTTTTATTTATATTTGTATTTATTGTTTTATTTATTGCATAGCAGTGAATTGTAGTAGTATTATATTCACAGTAAGTGTAATAATGCTTAACCTGACATATTTATGTTATATTTTGTTATTTATATTCTTTTTGTTATATATATTTTATCATTATATTCAGAATTACTGTAACAAATTTTATTTATGCCTATATAATATTATTTGTAATTTTATTTATCATTTTACTGTTTATTGTTGTATTCTTAGTTAGTATAATAATGGTTAATTAGGCCTATTTATATAGTTTAGATTTTTAATTATAAAATTTAGATTTTTAATTTTTTTATATTATATTATTAGTTATTTACTACTTACTATTTTACTTATTTTATTGGTTTGTAATTTATTTTTGTATTCATAGTTTTTGTAACAAATGCCTATTTTTTATTCATAGTTTTATTTATTGGTTTATTTATTTTCATAGTAGTGTTTTATTATTGTATTATTATTAAATATTTCTTTTATGTTTATTGTATCATATTTTATTTTTGTATACATAGTTAGCATAATAATGTCTTATTATCTTATTTATTTTATTATTTTTTATTTATTATTTTGCTTTTTTAATTCTGTTGTAATAAACCTGAATATGTTTGAGAATGCTCTTGTACAGGGTTGCCAGGTGTATATGACAAATGCAACAAAACTGAATGTAAAATTCAAAATTCTTCCTTCTTTATACCCTATACAGTCCTATGAATTGATTAACACTAGCAAATGTATTGTAATATTTACAGTTTATAAAGTAACAGATGTAATATCAGCAGCACTAAAAACACAATTTCCCTGAATATTTCGGTCACCACTGTGCACAACACTGTGAATGTTAATTTTATTTCATATTATGCTGATACACAAATTCGCCTGTTAACTTACAACATTTTAAACCTAACCACAGTACCTGCATGTGTGATAGCCTAAGTGTTTAGTTTTAGCTAAAAAAAAAAAAAAAAAAAACTTTTAAGTTGTTGACTTGCAGATTATAAATATGATTCATCTAATGTGTGCAAAGCTCATGGGAAAAATCCATCCATGGCAGTAGCTCAGAAGTGACTCCTACAGGAAACGTGCAGATCTGGCAACACAGTCTGTGGTAATAAAACTCTCCTGAAGTGATGTGAGAGGAAGATTTTGTGAAATCGTGGGAAGAAACACTTAGCTGTGTCTTTATTGACGATCCAGGCCAAATAACTGAAGAGTTCAGTGAATGTCTAAGATGTTTGGAATTTTTGCTTATCAGCCAGACGAAACAATTTACTACTGCAAATTATGTGTAGGTGAATTGCTCTGTGTGTGTGTGTGTGTGTGTGTGTAAGTGAGCTGTGTTTCTGTGAGTTGAATAATGCATTCCTCTGATGAAGCATCTCTCTGCTTACAGCTCTCAGCTTCTCATGACATTAGGACCATGTGCATTAGGATGATCTCTCTCTCTCTCTCTCTCTCTCTCTCTCCAATTTATAGTGTGTGAGTAACCCTTCTGGACCTGGCATCTGAAGCAGGCTTGATAACGCATACTAATTTCTTTAACAGATGTTTATTGTTTAACAAATAAAAGTATGAGTTGTAAAGTGTGAGGTGTAAATTATCAGTATATTATAATTCGCAGTCATTGGCAAATTGCTGTGTTATAAGAGGAATAAACCACTTTGGGATGTGGTGTTATAGGAAATTAACACCTACAGGGTGATGACAGTAGGTCATTACGCAACCCTGTCATTGATTATTTTCCTACAACAGCACACCAGTAAAATGTTTTATTCCTTACTGAATAATAAGCCGGGAGATTACGGGGGTCAAAATAGAAAATACTCTCTTTGGTTTAAAACTTGTTGATATTTTTTATTTTCACTTAAAAAGTGCAGGTCACCTACGGTTTCCGTCAGTCTGGGCCATAATAAGGAAACTAGATTTGTGTGTGTGCGTGTGTGTGTGTTGAGAGGGAAGGGTGTTGGTGTAAAAGCAGTGGCAGTGGGTAAGGGAGGGCTGTTTTAACGTTTCCATGATTTGTTCAGCAGTGAAGCTCATTTCCTCCCAGCTGGGCACATGTGACTGTGTCCTGGATTACACACAGCGTTTGTATCCCTGCCCCTGTGTGTGTGTGTGTGTGTGTGTGAGTGGGTGAGTGTGCACACGTATGCACAAGTGTTTACTGGAAGAAATTTGTAGCCTAACTTTTTTTCCCCCTACTTTCTTCTTCCCTCGCTCTTCCCTGCGAGCAGATCCGTCCGGGTCTCTCTCCCAGACACTATCACGGCAGTGCCACGCATTCCGTCCTCTACATCCTCTGCTCGGCCGTTTCCTTTTCCTCTTCTCTCCCTCCATATCTTCATCTCTCAGCTCCTGTCCTTGCTGCACCAGTAGTCGGCTCAGCTCTTGTGGGGGAAGCGGCGGGTGTTCGATTTCTTTCACAATGGAAACTCAATCTGGAAGCAGAGGCGAGGAGCTGAAAGCAACGGGACACACACGGGCTGCTGACGCCAAAGAGGACCTGGAGGAGAGCAGGCGCATCGAAAGGTTCGACATCCCACTCACCAACCTGAAGAGCATGTTTGAGAAACCGACGACGCAGAGCACGGTGAGTAAGTGTGTGTAGTCCATGTCTGAAAGAAACTGGGTATGCTGAGTTAGCTAGAGTGCCAGAAATGTGCGTCTGAGTCGAATTATACAAATTAGTTTTGGGGTCCTATTGGTTTATTACATTTAGAACACACTTTCTGAGCATTTCTGTAAAGAAGCAGTACAGTATAGTTTCAAAGTCATTGATATGTCTAACTTCACAACTGATATGCAAATAATTAAACAAATTATGACATTGCTACATAAAACTGTGTACTAAGATACAGAACTAACTCAGCTACTGTTACTGATGAACAAATTCTTAGTTGTTATGGTAACATTACAGTTTAACAGGTTTAAGTTGATTTCAACAGCTCACTAGATATTGATAATGCAATAGGAACTCTGAAACCTGAAATCCCTCTCGAGTCCATCTGTAATAAATATGAGTTTATTTACTTGAAGTTAGCTAAGGTTGGTGATATGAGGTTAGCTGAGAGACCACAAGGTTTTTACTTTATCATTCATATTCATAGACCGTTAAAAGTGTAGAAATGTTTAAGGCCAAGGCCAATTTAAGTAGCTTTATGGCATCAAAAAATAATAAACAGTTTATTATTCTATATATTAGTGTATTTTAATAAAGCTTGATAGTGTTTGGTTTACATTTATGTTTAAATGTTTACATTTAATTAACACTGAATGACTTTTTAAAGCTTTTGAAATTTTGAGTATGCCCCTATGGTCGAGGAAATGGCACAAAAGTGCAATCTAGGGTGTCCTTATAGTAGAAAAAATGTGATAAATGTGCCCTCTAGGGTGTCCTTATAGTAGAAAAAAAAAAGTGGTAAAGTGCCCTCTAGGGTGCCCCTGATGCAATTTCCCCACTGCGGGACAAATAAAGGAATATCTTACTCTTACTTAAGGTAGATAAAACATGATGAAGTGCCTTCGAGGCAGAGAAAACCTGAAGCTCACTATATGTGAGAAAACATGATGAAAAGGAGATGCAGTGCCCTATAGGCTCCCCTGCATGCAGGAAAATGAGAAAATAAGCTCCTCTCTAGGAGCTCCTATGTGAGAGAAAAAAACATGAGTTAATGCCCTCCAGGTACCCCTGTTTTTTCCTTTTATGCTGGATGAGCCTGTTTTTAGGTGTGTATCTTCAGTTTATATATCAGTTATCCTAAAACACTGATTTATATAGTTGAATTTCACACACACACAGAGATGTGTGTGTGAGTGAGTGAGTGTGTGAGTGAAAGAATGGACTGAGGAGAACCAGCTGTTTCTCTTTTTCCTTTGCGCAACTTGAACACTTGATATCCAAATTTAATCCCTCGTGATTGCCTCGTTCATTTCTTCAGCCACACGGGACTGCAGGAATGACTCAGTGTTATCTGAAACTTTGCCTTTTATTATTTATTAATTTTCCTTTTTCCCCCCCAAATGATGGACGCTTTTATCCAAAGCGACTTAAGAGTGATTGTACCTCCTTGGCCAGGTACCACGTGAGTCAAGCCGGGACATGTGGGCGGAGCTAAAAAAAATAGCTTACCATTGCAGAATTAATATGTCTGCCTGAAATCACTTAACGTCTGGCACAAAAATCTTTTGTAGTGTTGTGACTGTCTGCCAAAGTTTCTTTTCTAAAAAAGAAACTTTCCCCTGAGAAATGTTTAATTTTTGCAAATATGTAGCTTAATTTTACATTTTAGGCACCACCTTTAAATGATGCCAAAATCACAAATGGCACAAGTTGTCTCGTACAAAGACAAAGCCAATTTTTTTTTTTTTAATTTCTCTGTATTTTCACTGAAAATTAAAAGTATTGGCACTCTAGCTGAGTTTGGGTGTACATGCCTCCATTACATGAGTTTTAAAATGATTTTTAAAAAATGCAAGTAGTATTTTTCTGCCCATGCCCATCACCCCAAGAGAAACTCCTCCTAATTTTACAGGCAGTGTTATGTGATATGAAGCACTCTCTCTCTCTCTCTCTCTCTCTCTCACACACACACACGGCTAGGATACAGCTAGCCCTGTGTTTGGATTTTTTAACCACCTATGCTGTGGAAAAACACTATTATTATCACATGGACAAGAAACATCTACTTTAACAGGAAGGGACCATTTGATTGACCTTGTAAACATTGCAAATGTGCAAATGTATTACTTACTCGACAATCAATGGTTTCAAATCCAGTTCCGAAATAACTGCAGTGCTTTGTTCAATCCATATTCGAAAAGTTAATTACATTTACATTTATGGCATTTGGCACATGCCCTTATCCAGAGCAACTTACAGAACCCTGTATCAATAAATACATCCTGAATCGTGTTACAGTCAGAGGTGGGAAGTAACAGATTACAAATACTCAGTTACTGTACTTAAATCTGGTGTTAAGTATCTGTAGGATTTTAGCATTCTCAGATCTAAATCACTAACAAATCTAAACTAGGATCTTAAAAGATGTTAGAACAAGAATGTGACCCAATATCCATCTGCTGCGGTGTACACTTTGCATTTATCAGGAGAGTTTGGTATTGTGGCAGCTAGCTATTAGCATTCAGATACTTATTATAATGCTAGCTAACATTTGTGAGATTAGGAATGAAGCTGTTTTTAGTTAGCCTTAGCTAATGTTTTCACACATTCCTTCGCTCCTTAGTGAAAAGCGCACTCAGTAACTAACATCAGTGGTTGAGGTGGACGTCTGTTAACCTGAATTGAAACCTTTACCAGAGAACATATTTAGATAAGTAGTTGCATATTTATTTGAGTAAAGAATTTACTTTTACTTCACATTAATCACCTCACATTACAGTGCTTAAACATGTTCAAAAAATTTCCTGAAACCAGGTCCAGGGAAGTGTGTGTAGTTAATCAGACTGTAACCTTCACGATTGTTGTCATCCTCTACTCTCCTCTATGTTGTGCACTATGCTCAAAGTGTCCATCAACTGACCAGAAATAAGTATGGAAGAACAAAAGAAACTAGAAATATGACAACCGAAACTAAATATGACGGTTAAAGCACATGCCAGTCCTCAGCATTCAGGAACTGGTCAGCAGATCTTCCATACCAACCATTCTGTCCTGTCAGAGTCCTACACTGTGTGTTATCAGCCATTTCATTACCCATGCAGGCGACTCAGAAACACGTGAGTCATCTTTTTGGCACGGCTATGTGTGTGTTGGTTTAAAAAGAGGGAGCGGAGTGTGAGGGAAAGATTTTCAGCATTCAGGAACTGAAAAGAACATTTAATCCCCCATTACTTAGATCTCAATTTTAGTAGCATGCAGATGTGTGACACATTAAAGGAAAAAACAATACAATGTGTGTTAGCAAGGTATCAGGCCACCATGAGCCACCAGAACAGCTTCAGTGCTCCTCAGCACCGATTCTGCAAATCACTGTGGTGGTGTACTGGAGAGATGAACACACTGTTCTTCCAAAACATTTTCCCTCAGTTGGAGTTTTAATGATGACGACAGTGGAAACATCTCTCCAAAATCTCCCATAAGTGTTCAATTGGGTTGAGATCTGGTGTTGAGGACATAGTATATGATTTACAACATTTTCATTCTCATCAGTGAGCCCTTGTGCTATGTGGATGGGGGCGGAGTCATCTTGGACGAGACCACATCCTTTAGGATAGACATCTTTCATCAGAGGAAAAAAGTGATCATTCAGAAGAAATGCAGTACTGATTTGCAGTGACACAGTAGTGGTGTGTTTTGTATGATCGAAAGAGAGAAATACAGTTGAGTGCCAAACTTTGCACACCCTATGACCAGCAGGACATTTAGTGCAGGTTGGGTGTTACGGATTTTTCAGCAGTAACAAAAATGGTCAAAAGGTGAATGTTATGATCTTAATAATGAAACTATTTCATTCTATTCGCCTCTAAGGACTTTTTAAGGTCTCCTGCTGTGGTGTTTGGATGTTTGCAAATCCTTTGTGAAATGTTTTCAATTATTTTTCATCCTTGGTTGACACTGTTGCTAAACACCTCTGATATCGTTTTTATTGCATTTTCCAGCTATGTGAAAGGTCAGTGTTTTCTGTTTGTCTTGTGATGGATGTTTTCCTGATTCCCGCTGACACTCCACAGCAAACTGCATGAGAGTTTGAGCAAAATGAATGTGCTGACTATTTTGTCATTAGACATCTTAATGAGACACATTCAAATTATTGGATTTTTAAAATCTATCAGTTGTAATAGGATTCAATAGGAAATCACTTAATTAAATGAACATGGAATTGTGTTTTGTAGATAAACTGTAAAAATCTATGTATAGTTTTCATTTTCCACCCAGAAGTCAATGGAGCTACAACATTACCAGTCAGATATAAGTCTCTCTTGTGGCCAAGATAAAAATCTCTTAATGATAATAATTGCTTTTCCACAATTAACACAAACTCGCCAAAAGGAGAATCGCACTCATCTGATCTGTCAAAATAACAGCAAACTAACACACTGAAGCACCCAGAGGCTGCCAGATTATTCACACACACACACACACACACACACACACGCACACACACAGAAAGCAAATTATAGGGCTATTTATAAGAAACCCAGTGTTGCAGACTGAGTCCAGAAATAAAGTTTAAATAACATATTGTTACTTTGTCTGTGTGCATGTGTGCATTTGTGTGTACAAATCTGTGTGCGGTGTGTGTGTGTGTGTGTCCTGGTGTTTCCCATGGTTCTGAGAAACATTTAAAGAAATACTCCTTCAATTTCTCAACCTAATCTCTAGCTACAGCATTTGTTGAGTATATAAGGAATAAAACACCCCGTGACATGCCGTTACAGGAAAATAATCAACGACGTGGTGCAATGTGGCCTGATGCGAATCAGAGTTACTGTTACCACCCTGAAGTTGATTATTTTCCTATAACGGCACATCCTGAAGTGATTTATTCCTCTTATACCACAGCAATTTGCCAACGTTAATATTTGTATGTATTAAAAAACAGAATGTCATACTTTTGTATCCATTTATAGTTGTGGAACATCCATGACAATGTTATCACTTACGTTATAGCAGCTGTAAACAGATGTTCCCTCATCAATCCTCCTCTCTTTGCTCTCTTGAAGGTAATAAGATAAAAATGCAGGTTGTTGCCATTTGCTGACTACCTCAACAACTGCCAATCATAAGGTCTTTTGTTCTTTTCTCAGTACAGGGAAAAGTGTTGAAATTCTTTGTCCACGGTAATCACACATACAGTATGCTGCAGATGCTATGGGTAGAGATTAGTTTAAAAAGGTTTTGAGTATTCTTTAATGGCAGCTCATCATTAAAAACTAACTAAAGCAAACCTCGTGTTTTGCACAACAGGAAAAAACAAATGTGGTTGAATTTTTGTCTCTATTCCGCATTTTAGATCTGACCTTTGAAACCTCAGTATGTACAATGTGGGCCATGTTTAGTAGTAAGGCTTTGTGAAACGTGGCAGAGCTGCAGATGTGGTCTCACCCACCACATCAAGTGTTGTGGGATTTTTCTATAAAATCGAGCCCTAGATTAAAATTAGGATCCTTGTTAACTGGCTCATTTCTGAGTAATTGCCACAATTGAAACATACAAACAAATCCTGCTTCTTCAGGCTGCGTAGTATATATCACTGATTACAGATTTTAAGTACTGCAATGAACTTCAATTAATATGAATGAGAAAAATGACAACCATTTTAAGTTTGATAAAAAATTAATAATATGTCAAAATGTCAAACAAGCCATGTTACAATTTTCATACCATTTTCATCTGTTTAAATGCTTTGCTCAGAATTTAAAGGGGCATTTTTAAATTTTTGGATCCCCCCTGCTGTCTGCAAGGCAAATTGCAACCATAATTAAAAAAAAAAACAAACATAACTGGCCGTTGTCTTGCCCCATCCATCCCCACCCTTTCTGCATAGCTTATGCAGGCCTTATGAGTTGCCTGTTCATGAGAAAGAGCAGGGATGTGTTCCAGCTGGGGGGCGGAGCTAATTTCTGGACCAGAAAAGTCTAAAATCAAGAAGACAGTCAAATTCACTAGAAGGATATTTTGCTTTTTCTGAGGTATATTTTACAACTGTATGATTATTTCAGATCTAGAACAATTGTAAACAATTTAAACCACACATTTAAATAAGTCACTCAAAATCTAATCAGAATGGTCAACTTGCTGTTTTAGTGCTCTCATAAAACTCAACATGTTCCTCTCAAATGTGTGCTAGTCAAATTGGGCTAGTCATATTTTCTCCTGCTGGTAGAAACTGATCTTATTTGATTGTCTTATCTTATGTAATACTTTCAATATTTTAATTTCTCCATCCATGTTTTCAAAATGGCAACTGAAAAAGGCTACAGATAAGTGTGGTGGTCTGGGAAAACTCATAAGATGTAGCTATTGTTGAATTCTGGAAGCCAACAAAAACATGAAAAATGTTTGACCAAAATTGAGTTTTTTTGACTTATACTTTTTTCTCTAAATTAAAAAAAACCCGAAATGTATGGAGCCACTTTAACATAGCAAAGGGTGATTTCCTTACACAGTGAAAGTCACGAGTTGATCAAGTTGTTTTATAGCTACTTTTTGTGCTGTAATGAAACCAATATAAGCCTAATCAGTTCAGTTTTTAATCAGATGCCGACTTCAAAAATGTCCACCATGCACCTCCAGTGCAGTCACAATGAAATCTTTAAATAAAGTTTTCTCTTTTTTCACTTTTTGGGGTAATCAGACTTTAAAGTGCTGTAATGTCACTTGTAGATGAGATATATTTAAAAAAGAAACAAATTTCAGTTCAGGAAGCCAGTAGTTTTCAGAACTGTAAAGACTTTCGTTCATTCATTCATTCATTCATTCATTCATTCAAAAAGCCAGTAGTTTTCAGAACTATACATTAGAAAATGCTAAAATTACACCACAGGTATTGGATACTACTTACTTACTGTTAAATAGTATACTACTACTACTACTACTACTAACATAAATTAAATTAGTCAATGTGTCTACTAGTTTCACTGTAATTACTGTAGTTGTAGTAGTTACTCATTAACATGCTTTAAGATGAATAACTAAATAATAACACAACAAATATTTAAATATCAGAGCATTTCTTAATGTGTAGTGAGGCCATTTAGAACAATGTCACATTTCAGCCAGGGTAAATCTAATCTGAATTCTCTAGAATGTTCTTGGCTACAATTCACTTAAACCCTGAATTTCCTCTTTCCATGTGTTTTTGTGTCGTGTTTTTGCTGCCACATGTGCAGTGGAATGAAGAGTGTGTTAAAGCATTACTCTTCTCTGAGGAGGAAAAGAGAAGGGCTACTGGTACAGATCCAACTACTTTGGCACACTAAAACATGAAACATGACCTCTCTACTCCTCAGTGCGGTTTAATAATTCACAAACTTTCTGCTCCCTCTTTCTCTCTCTCGCTCTCATTCTGTATCTCTCTCTCTGGTTCACTTTAATTATTTATGAAGCAGGCAGGGGAACACAGGGAGACGGACAGGAAGAGCAGCAGCGAGGCCTGTTAGACTTTCTCTCATCCTGGCAATCTGTGTGCTTTAAAGGTGCTCTATGTCAATTTTAAACATGTCTCTAGACCTTAATTAATCATATATATTCAAAGACAGCTTTTATTATACTACAGCTTTGTTCAATTCTCAAATCTAATTAGGCAGGAAGTTTTTCTGAATGTTTTCTATAACAGCGGCATGACAGTAGTTCTGGCTACAAACCACAGGTTTATATTAATGCACTCATTGTACATTATTTTCTATACTAACAACTCACACAGGTAAATCATTGATATGATGATGTTTTCTGTGAGGAGACATTAGCATTTTTGGAATGAGTCTCCAGTGTGAGCACTTTGAAACTGCTGTCTGCAGTAAAGCTGAAACTTGAAGTTTTCTGCCAGGAATATAAAATGTTATGAATATAAAAGTGATAATAGGCTCTAACGTGATTTGTGGATGTTCCACAGCATTAACTGTAACTGTAAACGGATAAAAAGTATGACATTGCATTCATTAATAAATAAAGGATTGTTGGCAGATTGCTGGGGTATAATTTGGAAAATAGGATTATAGGAAAATAATCAGCTTCAGGTTAGTGATGGTAACACCGCTTCATACCGGCTGCATCACACCACCCTGTTGTTGAGTATCTTCAGCACACCCTGTTGTGTTTTATTCCTTACTTACTGTATGCCCTGCAGTGGATCTACTTTGTTTCTTCATTCAAAGCTTTTTACATTTATCCTGCCTCAGCTGGAGTTGCATGCATGTTTGTCACATTTCCTTAAAATACAACTCATGGCTGCTGAGTGGTCTGACAGAAAAGCATTCGCCCTATACTCAGGAGATTGTGAGTTTGAACCCTCATGATGATGATGATGATGATGATGATGCCATAGCCATCCATGCCTTGGAGCCAAGGGAGCAAAACTGACTGTGCTGTCTGGGTGGCATACTTTCTCTCCTGTCAATCACAGTGACACTAGCCAATCATAGGTGTCTGTGAGCTCATGTATGCGGAAGAGGGCAGATAGTGCTTTCCTCCGAGTGCATTACACTGCTCTGTAACACAGCATGAAAAGATGCACTTAGCTGTCTTCTTATATCTCAGAGGAAGCAGATGTTAGCCTTAACCTTTCCCGGTTGGTAGCTGTCATAAGATGCACTATACGGCCAAAAGTATGTGGACACCTGACCATCGCACCAATGTGTGGGCCTTCCTCAAACTGGTGCCACAAAGCTGGAAGCACAGAATTGTATGCAATGTCTTTATATTCTGTAGCATTAAGTTTTCCCTTCGAGCCCAAACCTGTTCCAGCATGACAATGCCCCTGTGCACAAAGTAAGGTCCATGAAGACATGGTTTGCCAAGGATGGAGTGGAAGAACTCGAGTGTCCTGCACAGAGCCCTGACCTCAACCCCACTGAACACCTTTGGGATGAACTGGAACACCGACTGCACCCCAGACCTCCTCACCAACATCAGCGCCTGATCTCAGTAATGCTCTTGTAGCTGAATGAACACAAATCCCCACAGCCGCACTCCAACATCTAGTGGAAAGCTTCCCAGAAGAGTGGAGCTTATTATAACAGCACAGGGGGAATAAATGTGGTATGAGATGTTCAACAAACACGTACAGTATGAAGGTGATGGTCAGGTGTCCATATACTTTGGCCATATTGTGTAGGAGAGAGCTGACTGCTGGGTCAGAATTTGCAGGTGACAAAAAAACTGGGATGAAAATGAGGGGGGAAAAAGGTGTGTACATAACAGATAGGGCATTGCCAGTTTGTGGAAAATGGAAGGCTTGTCAGTGTCTGCATTGCATTTGTAATTCACCTCACAGGCAGCAGAGGGTGTGAAAACTTTTAAACTGCTTTTTTAAAGAGTTGACACTGAAGATTAAACTAATCTGGTAGTGAAGTCTTGGTCATTTCATGGTTACTAGAAGGCGTGCTTGCATATGCTAACCAACAGAGGGCAATATGATATTTTGATTATTTATATCTTCCTGTAAATAGGACAACCTCTAAAAATTGTGTTCTAAAATCTCTTGCATGTAGGGCAGAGATTCCTTTCGGTATTTTCAGGTGAAGACAGGAGACGTTCTGTATTTCAAAATGCCAATTCAGTACAAAGTTGGGGCATAGCAAAACTTTGGCGTTATGTTAGACAGTAGAGGGATGATTTGATTATTCGAATAGCAAGCTGATATTAAACAAATCTTGTCGCTGTAAAACATAGGAAACATGATAACAGGTAAACATGAGAGGAATTAACAATGTGTTTCCTGGAACATACTGCACAGGGTTGAACATTTGCATACACGGTACAACTGTTCACTGACAGAATGATAAGTGTCCTGTATGACCATCTGTTACTCTTCCCACAGTAAAAGTCATAAGCCTGTTGTAAAGGTGTGTTCTCTTTCAACACAATACTAATACTATTTTGTGTGAGATAAAGCCAGGCTAGCAGTAGCAGTCCAGCCCTCAGTCTCCTGCTTAAGTCCTGTCATGCAAGGGATGTTAATTATAGGCTAACTGGCACACAGGGTGGCCTCATGTCTAAAAGTGAAGAACACACAGGCATGCTGTCATCCAGGCCTCAGTACAGACTCATAGCTAAATCTATGAGTGGAGCTTGGGCTAAAAGAGGCTTGCTCACAGTGACTGGTTTATGCTTACGGCTTTGTTAAAACGGGACTGTGCATCTAGGCATGGCTCCAATCACTCATGCTTCTATGACAAGATGTTCGGCATGTGGGATGTGTGGCGGTCCCTTTCGCGTCTTAACACATGACATAAGACCCTGCCATCATTTATTCTACATTCCATCAGGGTTGTGTTCAACAGGTTTCTGAGAAGATTCCATATGAACAACCTACTGCTGTGGTATTCATGAGTTCACAGAAGTCCAACTTGTCTGTGTCATGACGTAGTCTCTCAATATGGCAGGAGCGCAGTAGATTGTTTATCTTTAGTTTATGTGAATGGTGAGCAGAGATTTTATTACTCTTACACAACAGCATTTTTTTTTTTTTTATTAAAGAACAACACATCATACTTTTTACTAAAGCACATTTAGAAAAAAATTGCATATGACTAACTTGTTATGACTAACATTATGACAACTATCATTACAATTACAGATAACATAATGACAACTTACGACAGCATATGATATCAGGCATGACTGGTGTATCACGATGTCATGATACAAGCGCTGTCAATGATTCTGTAATAATGATGCCCAACATTACTTATTTAAAGGTACTGTATTTTACTGTATTATGAATCTTAGCAGAAGAAGAATCAGAAGTCAGAATACAGAAGACATTTTTATGTCATTTTGATATTTGGCAGTTGCCCAGGAAAAGATTTCACATACGTTTAACCTCTAGAACAAGCGTATCGTATGTTTGAGTGTCAAAAACATAAATTCACAATTATAATTTGAATACACCATGTTTTTAGATTCATTACAATGGAACAGAATATATTCAGTAGAATATATCGAATCTATTAATGAACAAAATAGAGTAGTATAGAATATATTCAATAAATAGGACATTGGGTAGAATAGAATACATTATATTCACTAGAATAGACATATAGTCAATAGAATACAATATATTCAACAAATAGAAATAGATGTATAGTCAATAGAATATAATTAAAATTCACTAGAATAAAAAAGGATATATTTATTAGAACAGAACTAGAACAATGTAGAATACATTCATTAGAATAGTGTATTGTCATTGGATTAAAATTCTATTAAAATACAAAATAATATGTTAAAAATATTCAATAGAATAGAATACGATTTCATTAGAATCAAATTCTGTTCAATTGAATTTGATTCTAGTGAAACTATATTCTATTCAATAGAATATATTCAACAGAACACATTCTATTCTACTGAACAGAATTTGATAGAATTTTGAATTAGGATAGAATAAAATAAATTCATTAGAATAGAACTATAGTTAATAGAATACAATAGAATTGCACTCACTAGAATAGAACTAGCACAATATAGAATCTATTTATTAGAATAGATTATTTAGTACAATCGAATTATATTCACTATAATCCAAACAAATATCCTCATTAGAATGGAATAGAAAATACTATGGAATATATTCAATACTACAGAATACTATATTCACTAGAACCGAATTATGTTCGATAGAATAGAATCATATTCACTAGAATTGAATATGATATTCACTAGGATAAAATTATAGTCAATTGAATATATTCATTAGAATAGATTATTTAGCAGAATTGAATTATCCTCACTAGAACAGAATGCAATTCTATTCAATAAAATAGAAATGAGAATAATATATATTATATATTTAATAGAATAGAATAGAGAATCAGTCAGTCAGAAATATTCAGCTGAGCTGTGAACTGAAACAAAACATACTGTACGTGCATCCACATGAAGGCATTGTGTGTGTGTGTGTGTGTGTGTGTGTGTGTGTGTGTGTCATGCTTTAACACTGCCATATACTCTTGTTTGTCTAACTGCAGCTTGGTGACTAATGTTTAAAAATGTCCTCTTATCACACACACAGCCTGCCGAGTAATGAGAGCCTCTCACTACTGCTCACACAAACAGGAAACCCCCTCTCTCTCTCTCTCTCTCTCTCTCGCCTTCGCTCTCTCTCTCTCTCTCTCTCTCTCTCTCTCTCTCACACACACTCACACATATGATGCAGTCAATGTTTTAATACGTATTAAATCATAAACAGATGTCTGGACTCTTTGGTCATTCTGAAAATGATTAGCCATTAGCCATTAGCCAAAACGGCAGTAGACAGAATGAAAACGATGCTAGCTAACAGTTGCCAAATTAGCAGAGATGAAAACTGTAAGCAGTAGCTTGAAGGAAAGGCACTAGCCAAACTTATGGCGTGGCAATGTTGTGAATTCACAATCTAAGGCATCTTTGAAACTATGTAATTATCACAGGTCTTTTTAAAGATTTCAGATTGTACCTTTAATATATTTCATTTAATTAATCATTAATTCAGGTTGGATCACTTGTTAGTTTGACTAAAACATTTGTTGCAGGCACTGAGTGAGAGATTACATTTGCAATCATTTCCTTTAAACCTATCTCATCCTCTCTTTCTTTCTCTGTATGAATTATAACACCTGTTTCCTGCCAGGCTTTGTGACCTCTGACCTCAGCATAGTCGAGACAGCCTGGACCATGGACTAGTGTGGCTCTAACACGCCGTAACACGACTCTCTGTAGCACACACTCCCTCGACCCTTGTTGTACACGTGTTTGTGTTTGTGTGTGTGTTTGTGTTTGTGTGTCTGTGTGTGTGTGGGTGGGTGTGTGTGTGGGTGTTGGCACATAGTGTCATCGTTGCTTTTCCTGCTGTTTTGTATGGCCTTATCCAGCTGAGTGGTTGTCGTGGTAACGCGACAGGGGAGCATATTTGATTTGCAAATGTTATAGGAACACAAAAATAACGAGGAGAGGTGAAGGGAAAGGAGCTTGGAGATATTAATGGGATAACGCAGTGTGTGAAACAGATAAATGAATAATTACTTTTCCAATTCAAATGATTTTTATACCACAGTGCTGTTGAATTCTCCATTCTGATTGGTCAGAATGTGATCATTTTCTACACCAGTAATTCTGACGGTAGTTCACAGGTTTATATTAATGCACTCGTTCTAATATGCTATCCTTTCTGTAGTTACAACTTACACAGATGGACTCAACACATAATCGGAGAAATTTCACTGTGTAACTGTGAGTTTTCCACCACAGGAAAGTCTTCAGTGCTTTCCTTTTTCTATTTATAGCTGCTCTAAAGTGAGTGATAAAAAGAACAAACTTGTTTTGTGGTCTTTCCACAACATTAAATGTAACTAGAAATGGTCAAAAATTATGATATGCTCTTTAATTAATTTTTACAAAATTGTAGTTGTTGGCAAATTGCTGTGTTGGAAGAGGAGTAAAACACTTGATGACGTGCTGTTATTGTAAAATAATCACCTTCAGGGTGGTAACAGTGTCTCAGCTTCATTGCACCACTCTGTTGTTGTTTTTTTTCCTATTACAGCACCCCCCCTAAGTGTTTGATTCCTAAAATTCAGCATTGACTGAATTTCCTCATAGCGGTGTGCGCAGTGTGCTCTTCTTTCAAGGACGCTGATGTTGACTCAGTCCTCTAATCTGCCGCAGCGTTCCATTTAACCAGAACATATTAAATATTAAACTGTTGATATGCTGTTAATGTTAAAAGGAATGCATATATCCACCACACACACACACACGAAAACACACACACACACATACACACACGCACGCACGCACAGTCTACAGTACAACGGATCTTTATTATCCACTTTTACACACATAGGTAAACTTTCTGGTGGATGCAAATGAGCAAGGTCAACAGATTATTCCTGTGTGTAACCACTCCTCCTCCTCCTCCTCTTCTTTCTCCTCCTCTGTGTTTTCTCTCCCTAGGAAGTGAAGGGCTCATCCTCATCCACTCACAGGGTTATGGATCAAAGGAGAAAGGGCTCATCGGAGAACAAGGTCTCCAATCAGAGTGAAGAGATGAGTGACTGTGAGTATCACACTGGACTTCTAGTTTTACCTTGATGATGACGATGACAACGATGACGACGACAATGATGATGATGATGATGATGATGATGATTATGATGACGATGATGATGATGATGATGATGATGATGACATGAACTATGCTGTGCTTTTTTGTGCTTTTTATGTATGCTTTTTTTGTGCTTTGCATGCGTGTGTGCATGTGTGTGTTTTCAAGGTGACATGATTGAGGACCCATCTGTATTTCTGTGTGACATGTTGACAAGTGTGATGACATGCCAGGCTTTATCTGTGTGTGTGTGTGTGCGTGTGCATGTGCGTGTGTGTGCACACACGCACACACATAATGTATATTAACCCAGTATCAGTGTTTTGCTCTGTTACATTACTATTTCTGTTTTATTTATCTCTGTTATTTAATCACAAATGCAATCTTTACATACATTTCCTCATTGTTTTTAGTGAGTGAGTGTGTGTGTGTGTGTGTGTGGGAGCGTGTTTTAGTACATGTTTAAGCAGGAATGCATCTCAGTAGCATGTTAGCAACTCAGCAGCTTTGAATGATTTAGAGGGTTGGATTGTTATGTGAGGTGACGTGCTGTGTGTTAAATTTAAGTTTGTCTGTGCCACTGAGTCACACGTCTTTCTAATCTGCCCATCAACTCTACTTTTAAATAGAGAAACGTGTTTATAGTGTTTCATGTACATGCCACAGCGCACACACACACAAATCATATTTTTATTGGTAAATCGAAACAAATCAGATGCTGAAGCTAGAAAACTCTGGTGTTATAGATTCAGCCTTGGCACAAAGGCGAAAAAACATAAAGCCAAAAACAAAATGTAATTTTTAATTATTAACAAGCAGCTTAAAAAATAGGGTTAAATAAAGTAAAAAAGAACAAAAGAGCAATAGCCCTAAATATGCCTAAAATTCAAACGTTCAAAAGTTTGCATACCCCATGGTACATTGGTAAGAAAATTGGAAAATGTACCTCATTTAAAAAAAGAAAATAAATGGAAACCTGAATAACAATTGTAGGAAGTTAAAAATGACATGTGGCTTGATCCTGCAACAAGACAACAATCCAAAACATATCTTAATGTGTATTTCTTTTAAATTGGAATATTTCTATCATCTTCAAAAAGTATTTATTCAGTATTAATATTTTAGTGTACACAGTGTCACATGTAATATTGAAGGAACATCTGTGAAACATAAAACACTTAATGTCTTGTTGCTATAAATGAAACGTCTTAATTTTGTCCAAACTTTTGCCTAGACTGTATGAATATACAGCTGTCTATTTATTTATATTCAGAATCAGAATCAGAAACAATTTATTGCCAGGTACAGTAAAGGACACTCTACAATACTAGGAATTTGTCTTGATGTCAGGTGCAAACATAGAATCAAAAATATAAAGTCAAGGAGGATACAGAAATGAAGAATACAAAAATGCAACACTATAACAAGGGTAAAACAAACTAAAGTGCAAGTGACCATGGTGCAAGATGAACATGCTATATATATATATAAGTATGAAATATGAACATACTTCATGTTTATATCAAAAATCTAAAATTTCAGTAGACACTGCATTTTTCCTTAAATTCTTCAGACCAATAGGGGAAGCTGCTCCTGTTCTGAATACTAATTAAAAAAGAAACATTTCTTTTAGCTGAGATAGAAAGAGAGGTCATTTCTTCTGTAATTAATGTTTGATTAGCCTCAGGCTTTTCCGTCTTCATGGACTGACTCAGAGCATTAACACTCATTATGGACTTCGAGAGTGTGAAAATCTGCTGAGTAAAGCAATGAGCCAGTGAGAACCTGAGCTTCTTCTGCATCCTGTATTTATCTATTGGGTCTTGTGGTGGACTGTAACGTGGGTTTCAGTTGTTCATGTCATGTGTCAGAACTTATAATGGACTTTATGGCCTAGTTTAACCTCATGACATCATTTGTAATGACTCGTTCTTCCTCATACAACTAGCACAGAGGTTAGGGATCTAACTAGCAAGCTAAGCAGCTAATCAGTCAGCTAACATTAGCAGGAATGTCTACTGTTATAATATGAACACAGCAAACTCTTAGGTTCACTTTGTTAACATAAATTTGATCATTTTATAAATGTGATTATATTTGATAATTTGTCATTTATGAATTAATGCTCTTGTGGAATAAAATACGACAGGGTAGTCCGTTATAGAAAAATAATCATTGGCAGTGGAGTATGATGTGATGGAGTTACTGTTACTACTAACTCTAAAGTTGATTATTTTCCTATAACAGCATGCTCTGAAGTGTTTTTATTCCTCTCATACCACAGTAATTTTATTAGTTATTAAAAAGGACATAATTTTAGAGTCACACGTAATGTTTTGTAACCTCTATGAGCACTAGCAGGTATAAACAGTTGTTCCCTCACCAGCCTCTCTATTTTCTCTCTCTTAATGTTAATAATACAAAAATATACAAGCAGCTCATCATGTTACATAGAAACCGCAAAAGCAAAAACTTTGCTGTCCTGAGGATGACAGAAAACAGTGTTTGTTACAAAGCACTGACACTGGAGACTCCTTTTTCATCAACAATTGTACACATTTTTAAAATTCTGTTTATGTGGCGTATCATCTGTATAACTCCCTATTAGAAGGTATTAGAACAAGCACTTTACAATAAACACTCGAGCAAAATAGTAGTTGCTGTAGTTTTTATATGCTTCAGAGAAAATACCAAATAAGTAATACAAAATAATTTAAATATAGCTATTAATTGGTCTTATCCTATATATATATATATATATATATATATATATATATATATATATATATATATATATAGTTTGTTGTTTTTTTATTTTGTATTTTATTTGACAAATGTATGCTAAGTGGAAAGGACTGAGAAAATTAATTTGTAATTTGTTAAAGCTCCATCCATTTTCATGAAGAAAAATTATTATTATTATTATTATTATTAATCTTGCATAATCATCCTCATTTACTGACACTCACTAACTGGAACTCTCAGTGAGCGATTCCTGACAACACTCTTTCTGCATGTATATCTGATTTGTCAGTCTTACTTAAGGTGAGCGTGACTCAACCTGATGTCTCAAACTGTGTGAGTGTGTGCGAGTGTGTGTGAGTGCATGTGTGTGAGGTATGACGGACTGACCCTGTCTCTCTCTATGACTTCAGGTTAAGGGCATGTCTGGTAGCTGATCTAAAAAAGGGCCACCACGCTCCCAATGCTGGTCATCCTTTTTTAACAGGAAGGGAGAGAGAGAAGGGGGGTGAGGGAGGGGGAGGTGGGGGGGGTGTCTAAAATAAAACCAGCTGTCTCAGTCTTCGGCCACTCTGAAGTGAACTGGAGAGAAATCAGGAGCTGGTCTCCAAACACTCATACACTCATACACACTCAAAACTAGACAAGGCTTAGTGAGTTAGCTGGAATCTCCAGCTGGGATCTGTATCATCCAAGTGACTTTGTATTGATATTGTCAGCGATCGAGCTACATAAGGTGAGTACCTTTTTACTGAGATGGGTCAGAGAGTAAAACACGTGGCATCAAATGTGTTGGACTCGATTTAAAAATACACCTACAGTTGGCAGTATACTTATTATTTTTCTAGAATTTAGTAATGTATTATTTGGTTATTTAGCCTATACTAAAATAATTGTGAAGTAACTGTGAAACCTGAGCATTTTCATGATCTTCCAGTTCTAATCACATTTAAAAACTAGTCGTTTTATTTTTAGCACTTAACACCAAGTCTGGTCATTGATGTTCAAATTAAATCCTTTGTTTAGTGAGTGCTGATCAACTACACGTGGTGAGTTCACATGTTGCTCTCTCGCTGAAATTGAATATTAATGAGCCAGATGTGCATGAGCACCAATTAATTAAAGATTACATTGTATTTAAAAAACAAACGAAAGCGTTCCAGTTGTTATTTTGGACAACTCTGGAACTTTGTTTCAGTGACTGAATCTGACTTGAATTTAAACTAGCGACGGATATGTTTCTGTATTATTTCAATTTTCGATGAATGACATCGCAAGAAAAGCTACAAACATTAACTCTGCCCCTAATCCCAACCTGAACCCTCATCAATTTTTTATATGACCTTGTTGGCGTTTATAATTTTTGAAAAAAAAAATTACTTAAATTTAACTAAAGAGGTTTTTTTTATGCTAGAGATGTTAATAGAGGCTGAAAGGATTGGGGCATGATTGAGAAATAAAATGGAAGGAAATTTTTGACTATACAGCTGTACAGGAAAGAACTTATAAAATTTTCATTTGGATGTCTCAAAATGGGGCTCGTCTCAAATGGCCTGTATGTCCGAGACCCCTGTAAGTGTGCTCAGAATAGAGACGAACACTAGAAATATCTGAGAGAGAGAGAGAGAGCGAGAGAGAGAGAGAGCGAGAGAGAGAGAGAGCAAGAGAGAGGAGAGAGAGAGACTTAACAGCCCTAAAAAAATATTTTCAATCATTTTTATTCTTATTATGATAAGGATAATAAGGATAATAATGAAAATAGTAATAGTTGAGTGTAATAGATTAGTGTGGCACTGAAATATGGGATAAGAGTTTTCTGGAAATACATTCTCACGCTTCTGACTTTTAGGAAGTTCCTCTTCCTGGAAGTTCTTCCTCCCTGCCTCGCTTGTCTTTTTCTGAAACATGATGCAGGGCAGGATTTAGATTTTTGCTCCACAGCACTGTAATGCATCTAAGCTTGACATCCTCACTACCCCAAGCACTCGGGTTTTCATGGCATGTGAGGACCTGATATTTGTGCGTGTGATCCCTCTGTCTCTGCATCCCTCCATCCCTCTGTTTAAAGAGTGTCGTGTGTCCGCTACGTTTCAGGTGTAAAGTTTCAGACCAGCTGCCCCTAAAACCTGGTCTATTCGAGACCGCATTTCTCTCTTTCTCTGTCTCTCTCTCGCTGTCTGGATAGCTTTACCCTGACATGCTCTAAATAGCAGCCCTGTTAAAATTAACAGCCTGGGGAACATATCTTTGTCACATGATGCTCTTGCAGTGCTTAACTGATGTAAGAAAAGCATGCGAGTTTATGACACAGTAACGGCGAGCGGCCTAAATCTGTAATCACTTAGCCATCACTTTAAAAAAAGCATATTCAGATGTTAATGACATCTGGTTATTGTTATTACAAAATTCATACCACTGCTGCTCAGTGTATTAGAGCCATTTGTGTTTGTAGTTATTGTCGGGATTTTTGGGAACATTAAAAAAACATAGCAGTTAATAGTGTGTTGTGGAAAGATTTCCACTTAAACTGAAGGTTAATCTAAAATATTTGTGGCAGCGATGATGATGTTAATCGTCGATTTATCTAGGGGCTATTGATGGATCTGGCTCACATTTTCATTTTACACTTTTTAGAACAGCATCCCTCATACCACATACCGCAATAATCCTGTAGGACTAACAATAGTGATAGAGAGAGAGAGAGAGAGAGAGAGAGAGAGCAAGAGAGTACCAGATTAAGAGAAACAGAAAGAGTAAGGGAAAGAGACTTAGAGAGAGGGAGAAAGACACAGGAACAGAAAGAAAGACAGAAAGAGAAAGTGAGAGAGACAGAGAGAAAGACAGACACTAAGACATAGAGTGGCAGAGACAGAGAGATATAGAGAATGCGAGAGAGAGAAAGTGCAAGAAAAAGAGAAACAGATCGAGCAAGAAAGAGGGAGAGACACACAGAAAGAGACATACAGAGATTGGGAGAGAGTTACACATAGAATGAGAGAGGGAAGACAGAAGGAGATACAGAGAGAGAGAGAGATACAGACAGAGAGACAGAGAGAGAGACACACACCGCACATGCTGTAATGAAATATTTTTCCATTATGAAACGGGAGGATTTGTATGTCGGGGGTGAGGGTGAGTCATTTCTTTCGAAATACAAGTAAAAATGCGTCTCATCTAGCTGAGTGATAGCTCAGGTTAAGACGTCGGACTTCTGATCAGAAGATCGTGAGTTCAAATCCCAGCACAGCCAAGCTGCCACTGCTGGGCCCTTGAGCAAGGCCCCTAACCCACAACTGCTAAGTTGTATAAATTAGATGAATGTGAGTCGCTCTGGATGGGTATCTGCCAAATGCCATAAATGTAAATCTCATATGACCTCATACTGTTGAGCCAAGCCAAAATAAGTACAATGAGGTGTCCTACTGGTCAAAGAACCTGACTATAAATCAAGATAAGTTCTGTTTCTGTTGTGGTTCAGCCCAGTTAGACACGGTTCCTTATACAACCACCACTGATCTAAACCTGTAAACTGGTATACTCTTTGAACATTGCTGACAGATTGGAGATTTAGTATCATGATGGCTGAAAAAAACAAAACAAAAAAACAAAACAAACGTGTTTGTATTTCAGCTGCAGGCAGCGTAGGTGTTTCAGTAGGAGACCCTGAAGGTGAAGTCGAGACCGTTCCTCTCAAAGAACGACTGGCCTTGTACCAGGCTGCCATCAGCAAAGAGGAGAAAAGCCCTGCTAGTGTGGTAAACACACACACACATACACACACACACACACACACACAGAGCTATCAATTTACTGCTTCCAGTGTTGGGAGATGAGAGACAGGGTTCTGCTTTCCTCTTCCACTTCCTGATTAATATTTATCACTGTGTGAACTAATCTAAGAGAAGGGACTTGAGAAAGATGTCACTCTTATTGTTTTTCAGCATTGTGCTTCCTCCTACAGGACAAACTAAGCAACAGCGTCTCAGTAATATCCTTGTGTGTATGGATGTGTATGTGTGTAGGTCATGGAAAACTCTGAAGCATGCTCTCTGCCAGGTGGGCTGGCCAGTGTGAAGAAACAGTTTGAGAGTCAGAAAGTCAGCTCCTCGTCCTCGTCTCAAAGCACCGTCACACAATACCACTACCAGCAGAGACAGGTAACATGCTGCACTAACACACACCGCTCTATACTGAAGACACTTTAACCAAAACTTCAGTAGGCATCATGTTTGCCTTCAAAATCATCATACATTACCAATTATAATACAACTAGACTAACAGATATCAGGCTATGTAAAGCTAACTGTAAATTTGACTCATAAGCCAGCTGCATATTCATATAAATGAAATCACTGTCAAAGAGTAAAACATACACATACTGTACACTATGCATGTATATGTAAATGAACCAAGGTGAAACATGGCAGGAAAGACAATAAAAGCCTTGTATACCAGAACATGTATGTGTTATGTACAGTATCTCTTTATGTTACAAAGGTTGTTGTGTCTATCAACAGGAGGTGATGAGCTCATCTGAAACAAGTGTGAGGAGTAGTGTGAAAGAGAGTCACAATGTCAAGGTACTGCAGTTTACACAAGAATGCAAAAAAGCTGCTATAATAAAATTGTTTGTGACTGTTAACATTACATATATATGTGTGTTTGTTGCTGCAGATGTCACAGGATCAGAAAATTCAGCAGAACGTAGCATCTAGCTTTGGGAACCATTTTGATGAAAAAGGTATGTTAATTACACAGAATGAACTGAAATAATATGGGCTGATAGCTTTACTATGCAACATGCTATGCAACATGCATGAATGAATCAATGCACAATTATGGATTCATGTTACATGTTACAGTTTTATATTATGGGAAAAAGGGTTAAGCGAGATTTCTTTCGTCTTGCATGTTTCATTAAACTCTTCATCCTATATGCTTTAGTGGTGGCGATTGGAGATCAAGAGCTACCTAAAATCTCCACCCAAGCACTAAAACAGCAGCACGAAAAAAACATAGAAGAAGCCACTCCAAGCAAGCAAATCAAGGTAATGAAGGTCCATGATGACACAGTGAACCCCCTCCTTTCACCAACCAACCAGTCAGATGTATTATAAGGAAACATCTCATTTTTTAATAATTTGAGAGCTGAGAGCCAGGACATTTACATCTCTTGAAACAGAAAACCAAGATGTATGATACTTTGGGATAGGCCAAAACATTTGAAAAGCTACTGATTTTTTTTAATTTTATCTTTTAAATCTCTAACTACGAATCCCTACTTAATAAAAATAATGTGTGGTCATGATATATTGATCCGAGAGAACTGGGGTGTGTGAAGAAAGAACAATAAAGTAGAGTTCTTACCATTAATAAATCATCTATTTTATCTATGCTTCGTAAATTATAGACATGAAATGTTCGTTGTTTAGTATATTATATTATATACTATTTACATTAAAAAAATTACTGTTTTATTTGGAAATTTTTAACATTCTATACTAAATCATGTTACAAACAGTAGTTAATAAATTGTGCATGTTAGCTTTTATAGTGTCGTCTTAGAATCCCATGCTTCAATAAGTCCTGGCCATGCATTATTTTTACTAAGTAGGGATGTCACCCGCAGGGCTTCTAATCTAATTCTTCAATCCCTATCTAAATTTACCTATGAAACAAATGTAAAACAAATGTTTAAAAAAGCTTTGTAATTGGAATATTTGTTCAGTAACAATATATTCACTGAAACAATTACTGTCTTTTCCTCTCTCAACAACAAAGATTGATCTTGATTACAACCAGTTTCAGTGGGCGCCAGTAAATGTGTCATCCAAAGTTGCAACAGGAGGTAGTTATGAATCTGTTACCAAAACTATGCAGACGACGTCCTCTAGCTCTGCCTCTTCATCTGCCCATTATAAAACCACTGAGCAATTTCCTCCACCACCAACCACCAACCTCCTTCAGGTCCCCTTTGAAGTCCCAGAGCATTGTACTTCTCCCCAGCCACCTGATCAACATGTTCCCCAAAAATATCCAATCAGCAAGGAGCAGTATTCCAAGCAGAGGAACCTCTATGAGCTGAAACGCTTGTACAAGCATATCCATCCTGAGGTGCGCAAAAACCTGGAGCGAGACTTCATTACTGAAATGGAGCACTCTCACATGGACAGTGATGAGGAAGTTAGCGGCGATGTGCAACAAGCACGCTACGTGTTTGAGAACAACGGCAGCAGTCCTGGGAAATGTATGAGCCCGGAAAGGGAGTATCTGGAATGGGATGAGATTCTGAAAGGTGAGGTGCAATCTATGCGCTGGATGTTTGAGAACAAGCCACTTGATGCCATCAAAGATGACACACCAGATGAGAATGAAAGCAGAAACATTGCACAGCAGGAAATCATTGCTGGGAAAGATGTTAAATATACAACTTGGATGTTTGAAACACAACCTATTGATGCTCTGGGTACAGAAACTCCTGACTCAATAGAGCATAGCAGAAAACTAACAGATCTAGCAAGAGGTGATGTGAGAACTGCAACCTGGTTATTTGAGACGCAGCCTCTGGACTCTATGAATAAAATTTACCAAGAGGATGATGAAGAGGAGCAGGTGGTGTATACCAAAGACATTGCAGGAGGAGATGTAAAAACTGCCAGATACTTGTTTGAAACTCAGCATCTTGATTCCCTTGGCCACACTGAGACAATTGACGAGTCACATTTCCTACAACTGAAGTCAGAACTGGAAGAGATTAAAGGTGAAGTCAAAACTACAACAAAAATGTTTGAGACACAACCTTTGTGTGTCATTAGGGGAGATTCCGGTGAGATGTTGGAGATTACAACTGTGCGACGTGAAGAAACTGAAAAAGGTGATGTAAAAACATCCCGCTGGCTTTTTGAAACCCAGCCTCTGGATATGATTAACAAAGACCCAACTAAAGTTAAGATCATTTGTGGAGTGTCCATGGAAGAAAACTATCAGGGTGGGGTGAATCGGGGTAGGTGGCTTTTTGAGACAAAGACCTTGGATCAAATAAAAGATGAAGAATTGGAAAACACCAAAACTCAAAAGGAGGAGATAATAGGAGCAGATGTTAGAAGACATTGCATGGTCTTTGAGACCCAGCCCATGGATACTTTAAAAGATAATACCAATGCCAGGCCATCTGAATCAGAGGAGATCATTGGGGGTGATGTAACATCAGCCAGACATTTGTTTGAGACTGTGCCAATGGAAAATCTGAAGGAGTTGCCTGAAGTTGGAAAACTACAAAAGGTTGTTGCATTAGAGGAGGAGAAAGGTGATGTGAGGCATCAGAGGTGGTTATTTGAGAGTAAGCCTCTTGAGCAAATTAGAGAGGACAAAAAAGAAATCACACGAACGGTTAAGCTTCAGGAGTTAGACAAGGGTGATGTCATCAACTGCAAGGAGATATTTGAGACCATGGATCTAAGCAAGTGCACAGATACACATAAGATTGCAGTGGAAGGTGTCACAAGTGGATCAGTGAAATCAAACAAAGTACTCTTTGAATCCACGCCCTTGTATGCTGTACAGGACAGCTCAGGACATTACCATGAAGTCAAAACAGTACGACGTGAAGAAATTGTCAAGGGTGATGTACGAAGCTGCAAGTGGATGTTTGAGACTCGTCCAATCGACCAGTTTGATGACAGTATAAACAAATTCCAGATTATCAAGGGAATTTCAAAACAGGAGATTGAATCAGGGGATGTCAAAACAGCCAAATGGTTGTTCGAAACTCAGCCTCTTGATGGGATCAAATATTTCAGTAACACAGAAGAAGAGGACAACAGAAAGAACAAGACCACTGACATCCAAAGGGGTGATGTCAAGACTTGCAGATGGCTGTTTGAGACTCAGCCAATGGATGAGCTGTATGAAAAAGCTGAGGTAAAAACAGAGGACACCACAGAGATCCAGAAAGGTGATGTTAAAACCTGTACCTGGCTTTTTGAGACCCAAACCCTTGACAGTATCAAAGATGAATCTGAGACTATATTAAAAACTTGTACAGTCAAACAAGAGGATGTGCAAGGCAAGGATGTACGTCTGGCCCGCTTTCTCTTTGAAACTGAAAACTTGGAGAATATCAAAGGCAGTGAGGATCAAAGTAACTTTAAACGAGTCACCCAGATAGATATCCAGTCTGGAGATGTATCAAGGATGAAGTATATATTTGAGACCCAGGCACATGACATCATGACCTCCACTTCTGAGGAGACTATGCAGAAACTAAAGTCTCGTCAGGCTGAAGATATCCAGAAAGGAAATGTTGTCAACTGCACCTGGATGTTTGAAAACCAACCAATTGATGCCATCAAGGAGAACACTGAAGAATCCAAAGAGGTGCGTACAGTGACAGATGTTCAAGGAGGGAATGTTGACAAAGGTCGTTTTATCTTTGAAACATATTCTCTGGATAAGATTCAAGAGGATTCTTCAGAGACAGAGATCAACAAACTTCAGAGTATCATACGAGAGGAGATTGAAAAAGGAGATGTGAAAAACTACACCATGATGTTTGAGACCCAACCGTTGTATGCTATTCGAGACAAAGAAGGGCACTTTCATGAAGTTACTACAGTCACCAAAGAAGAAATTCTGAGAGGTGATGTAATTGGCGCAAGATGGTTGTTTGAGACAAAGCCACTAGACTCAATAAGAGACACAGATGAGGTTTATCTCATCAAAGCTGTTACTGAGGAAGATATACAGAAGGGTGATGTTAGCACAGCAAGATGGAGGTTTGAAACACAGCCCCTTGATGAAATTACTGAGGATATGAAGGTTACTCTAAAGACAGTTGCAGATATTCAGGGTGGAGATGTCAAAACAAACATGCAGCGCTTTGAAAATGATGACATGTCTCAGAAATATGTGAGAACTGTTAGCGTAAGTGAAATACAAAAAGGTGATGTGAGAAGTGCCACATGGATGTTTGAAACACATACAATTGACAAGATCCGTGGAGAGGGTTCAGAATATGATGATATGGAAAAAGTAACACGAGAGGAAGTGCAGAAGGGTGATGTTAAACAGTCAGTGTGGCTTTTTGAAAAAGAACCACTTGATCGCATCAAGGACAGTGATGAAACAGAAATCACGATTTCTCGTGAGGAAATTCCCAAAGCTGACGTCAAGACGACAACATGGCTTTTTGAAACTACACCACTGACTGAGTTTAATGAGACCAATGTGGAGAGGACGGAAATCATCGGCAAAAGTGTCAAGGAGACGTTAGAAGAACTTTACAGTCAGAAAATGGTTGATTCCCAGGGGATAATTATAGAAGCAGATGAGATTGGTGATGTTAGGATGGCAAAGTACAAACTGCTGAATCAGGAGACTCCAGAGATCCAGAGAGAGGAGGTTATTCGAGGAGACCTGAATAACATCATGATGAACCTGCTCAATAGACATGAGACAACAGAGAGAGGCATCACCATTGATGTAGAGGAAAGGGGAAATATCAACTCAACTGTCAAACAGCTCTTTAGCCAAGATAAGGATGTTAATGTTGAGAAGGAAGAGATCGTTAGAGGAGACATACAAGAAGCGATCAACAATCTGCTGAAGAAGGATGGAACAGCAAAACATGGTATTTTAATTCAGGAAGATGAGAAAGGAGATGTGAGGATGACTATATACTCCCTGTTGAACAAGGAAGAACAAAGTGGACTTGTAAAAGAGGATATTGTTAAAGGAAATGTCCGTGGGACTGTGCATAGGCTATTGTACAACAGTGATGCCAAAGACCAGTCCTCTAAAATACAAATAAGTGATACAGAGAGAGGTAATGTGAGTTTCTATTCAACTTGTATTGAGTCTGGAGCACTGGAGTACCTTAGACAACTTCAGTTAGGGTCAGATGAAACATATAATGAAACATCTAAAGAAAAGATTATTGGAGGTGATGTAGAGAATACGAAATTGATCCTGAAGAACAGTCGTCATGCAATTGGACGAACTGTGGCTGAAGATGATATTGTTCCTGGGGATGTTCACAACACAGTGCAAGTTTTTATGATGGAACCAGTCCTGTCTTTGCACAATGTTGAGAAGGAGGAGATTGTAAAGGGAGACTTAAGAGCAGCACTTGACTCACTTACACAAGCAGTGAATCAGCGCAAAGTTGTTGAAAAAGAGGAGGTGGTCAAAGGCGACATCAACACCACACTCAGATCTTTGGAAGAAGCCCAGAACCAACTCAAAGAAATGGAGAAACCTGAGATTGTCCGTGGGGACATCAGGGGTGCCCTTGAAAGTCTTGAACGTTCAACCACTGCTAAGACTGAAGTAATTATTGAGGATGTAATGGCTGGTGATATTAAGGGAACTTTGAAATCCCTTGAAGAGGCAAAGCAGGCAGTAAAAGAGGTTGAGAAAGAGGAAATTGTTAGAGGTGACATCCAGGCAGCTTTACTGAATTTACAAGAAGCATCAACTGAGAAGAAACTCATCCAGCATCAAGTAAGTGAACAGGGTGATGTAAAGGGCACCATCCAGCTCCTACTGGAACCAGTATCCTCACCTCATATGCAAAGAAGAGCTAGCACAGAAGGTGATGTTAAAATGTCAATAAAATCTCTTTATGAACAGGAACAAACCCAGATAGGGAAGGAGGAGGTGATTAAGGGAGATGTTCATGGAACCATCAAATGTCTTATGAAGAAGAAAGAACAGTCAAGTTATAAGCCAAAAACAAATCCTTCCAGTAGAGTTAAAACTTCCAAAAGTATTTCAGTGTATACTCAGGAAGGGGCTTGTGAATGCCCTGCTACACCCAAGGTTGAGCCCTCAAATCCACACCCATCAAAAAATATGCCCAAGAGAATTGAAACAGGTGTGAGTACACAAAAGCAAACAGAGGTCAAATCTGATCAAAGTCAGATCGTCACTCAAGAGCAAAGTTCTGAAACCAATCATATGACATCAGTTGGCCAATCAGAATCATCCCAGTTCTCACAGAAGTTAAATATAAAAGACCAGCAAGTAAAACAAAAACAAAACCCTGGTCCTGTAGTCATAAAGAAACATGCGGGAAAACAGACAGGTGAGAAAAAAGCTGAAAGTGCTGTTGCGTGCTCTGCTGAGTGTGACACAAAAGAGACAAAACAAACAACTGAAACCACAAAGCAAACACAAGAAATAAAGACAGTCACACAGGTTCAGACCAAGGTAACAACAGAGCACACCACCATTACCCAAAAGAACACCAAGAATTTAAAATCAGAACAAAATGTGAAGAGTCTAAAGACTGAGCAGAACATCAAGAGTTTGAACCGCAACCTGAATCCAAAGGGAATGATCAAAAAGAAACCCCAGCCAGAAATTCACTTCCCCCCTCCTCCAACCTCTCCTCCACCACCTTCTGAGTCTGAGTTCTCTCTTCCTCCTCCTCCATCTCCGGTCACAGAGCCTTACATCTCTCCTTGTCCTCATCTGGCCATGAGGCAGGATAGTGATCCTTCCCTTCCACCACCACCTCCTCCACCTGCCATTGAAGCAGAGGCTGAGTTCTTTCCGCCGCCTCCACAAGACTTCCTCCCACCTCCCCCGTCACAGCAAGAACTCAACTCAGTGACTCAGCCAAATCCTGGAAAGCCAAAGGGCCGACCTCTATTCAAAGTGCCTAAGCCTGAGCCTCCTAAGCAGTCAGATCCACCCAACGCTAAGTGGCAGAAAAAACAAACTGCTCCTGCTCCCCCACCACCTCCTCCACCACCTCCTCCACAACCTTCTGTGCTTGAACAGAAGGAAAAAGAAGCAAAACATATTACTACACTCACAGAAACCAAAGCAAGGGAGAAAAAGCATGACGGAAATGTAAAGTCACCTGAGATGCCACTTCCACCAGTCACTGAAATTCCCTCAACAGTTCCAGTGCACACATCAGAGCCTGAGGAACCCTCCCGACCTAAAAAAGTATTTATTCCTCCAATTAAACTTCCACCACCCCCTGAGCCTGCTATTGAGCCAAAGCCCAGACCTTATGCAAGGAAATTCAAAACACCACTCATGCTGGCAGAAGAAAGATACCGCAAAGAAAGAGATGAAGCTGAGAAGAGTAAGACAGGGTCTACGCCAACATCGCCTCCGGAAAACATTCAGATTCAGGACTTAGATAGGTTGAATACTGAAGCAGAGTTGACCACAGAGAAAGTCACACAGTCACAAATTACAGTTGAAACACAGCAGGTACCTCCTAGTGAACTAGAGCCAGTCATGGTGCCCAAAGAGCCAGTCGCAGGAATACGGGAACAACCTCCCTCAAAAGTGGCTCAGCCCCAACCCCTACAAAAGGTCCCTACAACATTTCAGTTGAGCAAACCTTCCTTTCCCAAAGTAGGTAAGAAAACTGCTGTTACTACAGATAAAAAGCAAGTCACCCAAGCTACAGCTGAAATCAAAGTTCAGCCAACATCACTAATCCCTCCTTTACCAGCAAGCGAGCACCGTGAAGATGTAAAGGAAAGTTCTCACACAACTACATCCAAGCAAACCATTACTCAAGTTCAATCTACGAAACAAATCTCAGCAACTTCTAAGTGTCAAACTACTGACTCTATAAAAACTGAAGAAACTGTAACTGAAGAAACAAAGAAGGCTCCCCCACAACCTACAAAGATCCCAAAAGTGACCCCAAGCTTCAAAGTTAAAACATTTAAGATGCCCAATCAGGAGAAGCTGGAAGAAAAGAAGGAATCAACCCAGAAAGAGCTAACAGCTATATCTCAGGGCTGTGCAGATCAGATTTCCTCCAAAATGGAAAAGAAAGAGCAAGTAGAGCAAATCACCAAGGACACAAAGCTGGAGACAGATCTGAAAAAAGCCAAACAAAAGCCAAAAATGCAGCTGCCTGCTGTGGCACCAAAGCCATCAGTGGAGATGCATCACATTCTACCAGCCATGTCTATGGAGGTTCATCAGCAAGGTTCAGGAACAATGACAGTTATTGAATCTCAGCAGGCTATTAAGGAGGAACATGTTCTGGTACATGAAGAGAAGGTGGTCAGTCAAAGCTCAGTTCAGCTGCAAAATATTCAACAAAAGGGAAAATTCCAGATCAAGAAGCAAATAAGGGGTTCTGAAATGCCAGCAGGTGAGGTGGAGGTCATTAAACAGCACCCACAAAAAGAGTCTTGCCAAATGGAGATTAAGGAAACTGCAGCCGAGACATCAGATATCCAGAAGTATGAGGAGATGCAAAAATTGCTGAGTCATATCAAGGTGATGCAGGAATCAGGGGGGAAAATGGATGCCAAGTCAGTCAAGATAATGTTGAGTATGATCCCAGAATGGTTGCTAGGAGCTGCTGAAAAGGTAGAACTAAGCCGTGCACAGTACAATAAGCAAAAAGTTCAGGAGATCATCGTGTATGTGAGGAACCTTGCTCAAATGAAACTTACTTTTTTAGAGGCAAATTTGGCTGTATTGGAAAAGACAGAGTCTAAGCCAGGAGAGGAGAAGAAAGCTGTTGGCGGCACAACACAGAAAATATCGAAAATAAGCATTGGTTCAGCTAAAGTGGAATCTCATAAAAAAATGATGGAGAAGACTGTTCAAGACATTAAAAATACAGATTTCAAAACAATGCCTCCAGAGCTTAGAATGAGAACGCCATCTCCCACATATATTTGCATTGAAACTGCCAGAAGGACAGACTCTCCTATGCGAGTCACCCCCTCACCTCCACCATACAGATCAGGTGCTACCCCAACACCCCCACCTCGTTGGTCTGAAACCTCCACAAATATTAGCCGAGCTACACCCTCTCCAACTATTAGTCGCTCAGAGAAGCTAGCCAAACTAAGAGACACAACTGCCAAGCTCTCTCATGGTGCATCCCCTCTTCCAATGGCTTTGCCTGAGCAAGTCATTATGCAAGAAGAAATGGAGGAGTCTCACTTGTCCAGCCACCAGGAGATCAGTTTTGAAACGCACATGGAGTCATCTATGCTACAGTCATCCATGGAGGCCAGTGCAGACTCCATGATAAGTGTAAAAGACAAGAGGGAGTTTTTTGAGGAGGCTCAGAGGGCAGAGATGAACCGCCACTATATGCGGAAAGATCCCATTGATATCCCAGAACGCCTGGGGCCAGAAGAGGACAACGAGACAGAGATCCCTATTGACTTCCATGACAGAATTAAAGAGGACATGCCCAGGGTCGACCTGTCCAGACTTGTCAATAAATTTGAGTCCCCAAAGCCCAAAGTGTATATAAGGAAGGAGCCAATTGTTATTCCTGAGAGACTTGGTAGTGATACTGAAGATACAGAGCATGAACCAGAGAAAAAACCTTCCCAGGTGGAAGAGATGCCATCCTATGATATCAAGGCCCTGAAGAATGTATTTGAAATGGGTGAACAGCCCCACCAATATCTCAGAGAGGACAGAAAGAACCTTGAGGTGCAGGAGGAATTGGCAGAACCCACAGGTTTCTCTGGGACAAAGTCTGTTACAGAGCATTACTCAACCGTTGATGAGTTTGGTAACACAGTGATGGGGTCACGGAGCCAGAGTACCTCTCATTCTGAGAGTGTGACCACACGTCGTGATCCGCCAACATATGCAGATGTGGTACGAGGGAAGGTTCATGTCCTGGATGTCCCACCTGAGGCTTCAGCAGAACAACTTCTGAAAAGTTTCCAGCAATCCTGGGCAGACAGTGAAAACGTTTTCAAGAACCTGGGATTCAGTGTTTCGGAACAGCGTACCTCTCAGAGTGTATCACATCAACAGCATACTGTCATCACCGGTAAAATTGTGTGATGAGGCATGGAAACACTAATGAGTGTAAGGAGTGTTTACTAAAACAACACTGGTGTTTTTGTGAAGTGTTGCTATAGTGGTGGATAGGAATTTTGAATTATTTTAAAGCAGTTTCCCACTGGTTTTACTTTAATTAAAATAACTGCTGTTCTTTTGGAAATTTGTTTGAATGCATTGTACTACTCCAGTAACCCTTGCGTTTGCACATTTTACTTGTTTTTCTTGTTGCTCTGCTATCCTATTAACATTATAACTGCAACTGAAATGTGCTTGCATTTATATTCATATTCTAAAATTTTAAAATAGTATTTGATTTCCATCTATTGCCACTTTCTCTCTTACAGAAAATAAGGGTGCCAGACAACGAACTTTGTCGGGTATGTCGGAAGAGGGTGTATCCCATGGAGTCTCTCATAGCAGACAAACAAAACTTTCATAAAAGCTGCTTCAGGTGTGCCCACTGTAATAGCCAGCTCAGGTAAATTATCATAGCAATTTACTAATATACATATTTAAACCTATATGGGATATGTGAAGAAAAGAATTTCACGGAATTGCACATTTGCGTGTGTGGTGGCCAGGGAAACTCTTCATAGGGTGAAATGTTGACATTCTCTACTATATACACTATATGGCCAAAAGTTTGCAGACACCTGACCATCACATTCATATTTGCTTTTTGAACAACCCATTTCAGATTTAGTCCCCCTTTGCTGTTGTAATAACCTCAACTCTCCTGGGAAGGCTTTCCACTAGATTTTGGAGCATGGCTATGGTGATTTGCCCATTCAGCCACAAGAGCATTAGTGAGGTCAGGCACTGATTGGCAGGTGAGAAGGCCTGGGGCACAGTCAGCATTCCAATTCATCCCAAAAGGTGTTTAGTGGGGTTGAGGTAAGGGCTCTGTGCAGGCCACTCGAGTTCCTCCACACCATCCTTAACGCACCATGTCTTCATGGAACTCAGTTTGTGCACAGGGGCATCGTCATGCTGGAACATGTTTGGGCCTCTTAGTTCCAGTGAAGGTAAAATTGTAATGCTACAGCATACAGAGACATTCTATACAATTGTGTGCTTCCAACTTTGTGGCAACAGTTTGGAGAAGACCCAGATATGGGAGTGATGGTCAGGTGTCCACAAACATTTGGCCATATACTGTATGTTTCTGAAAACTACAAGCTTCTACAGGTATCTCTTTTGCATGTATCTCAACCACAATTAAAGTTCCAGCATTTTAAATTCTGGTTACCCCCAAAAGTGAAAATTGGTATCTGTTGGTATCTGATTACAAACTGAATTGATTAGGTTTATGTCCATTTCACAATGGCATGTAGCTATCCAACATATTGATCAAACCATGGCATTCACAGTGTGTGGAAATCACATGTAGCTAGCAAGGATTTAGAAATCTTTAAGCAGATTGATTGTTTTTACCAGTGCTTTTGGTAAACTCAATTTCTTCATTTTTGGCTGTTTGCTAGAATTCAGCCACAGCAGCACCTGCTTTGTCAGGGTGCCACACATGTGACAATAAAGTCTTTCTTTCTTTTTGTATAACATTCTTACAATTTAAGTGAACCATTAAAAATATTAATTTTTAATTAGTGAAAACATATTGTGTATGTTCTGTTTTGTAACTTTACTTATTGTAAATAGGGTAGTCATGATGCTATTAAGGATAGCAACATTGCTGTAGAGATTATTCTTTTCAGGGTTTTCATACTTACATCTGCAAAAGGCATATTGGTCATATGTAACAGCATTATATATGGACTAACTCTATGATTATGATTACCCTTCTCTCACCAGCCTAGGAAACTATGCCCCTCTCCATGGACGGATGTATTGCAAACCCCACTACAAACAATTGTTCAAGTCCAAAGGAAACTATGATGAGGGATTTGGAGAAAAGCCTCACAGAGAGCTTTGGAGTGCAAAAAATCAGAAGAACACATCAGAAAAAGTTAATGTTAATCAAGTTAGTACTCTTCCTCCAGTGAAATCTGATACCAAAGCATTGCAGGTCTCAAAAGAAAATGACTTGTTCCAAGCCGAGATTAAGGAAGCAAGTAAGTTGGATGATAATGCTAAAAAGCCGACAAGTAAAATTGCAATTGTTTGGCCGCCTCAAAGTGAAACACCAAAGAAGAGCTTTACTCTGGAAGAAGAACTCAAAGTAGTCAAGCCTACTTGGCCCCCTAAAGGGGAGTCACACGAAACAACTGAAAACCCAGAGCTAGTGCTAAGAGAGATGACCTCACCAACAAAAAATGACATCACTAATGAAAACCAAAGAGAACATGGTGGTGATCCAATGAAAGCCTTACCTAAAGAGAAGGTCTCAGAGCAACCAACAGCAACTCCTCAAGTGCAAACTGATGTTTCAGCAGCTGTTGAGCAAGGACCTAAAGTCACAGATTGTACAGAACAAAAGGCAGAGCAAGCAGAAGGTAAATCAGTAATAAGAGATGAGAAAGAGGTTTTGGAGATGAATGGAGACATGGATTATAATGAAGAAACTGAGAATGTGGAAAAAGTTAAGGAAAATGAACGTGAGAACATGAGGGGAAATGAAGAAAGTGGAGAAATGGATGGTGTAAAGGTAACAGTGATAGACAGTACAGATGAACAACCAGCAAACGGGAATGCAAACAACAACAACAGCAACAACAACAACAACAACAACAATAATAATAATAATAACTGTCACCTGTTACTAGACATTGGTGATCCTTGGGTGGGTTTGGATGATGTTAAAGCAGAGTCACATAAATTTGACTTCTTCTCACCTACTACTCAGGAAACCAATACCAAAGAGGAAACCAACCATAAAGAGGAAACCAATACCAAAGAAGAACCAAACACTAAAGAGAAAACGAACGCTGAACAAGAAACCAACACCAAAGAGCAAACCGATACCAAAGAGGAAAATGAAACCAAAGAAACTATGCGTGCTAACCTTCTGCTGTTACTACAGGACGATGACCATCCACTTCCAAGTGCCAACAAAGAGAATGTATCAGATGCAAAGCTAGAGCAACATTCAGATCAGCAAACAAATTTCAGTGCCTCACAATTTCTAGATGACATATTTGCAGGCTTTGGCGAGACCACAAGCTTTTTTTCCAAGGATGACTTTAACACTAAAGACAGCAGCACAAAATCGTCAGCCACTCTGCTAGATGACCTTATGGATTTTGGAATAGAGACCAAAGAGGTGTCAGGCATGAAAACGCTGGAGAAGACGAGCATTGATTATTCTAACTCCAAATCTGCCAGCTGCCTGTGGGGAGAGGATCTGCAATCACTGTCTGTAGAGGAACAAATTAAACGGAACAGATTTTATGATGATGATGATGAGCTATGAGGTCACCTTGTGTTTAAATACAGCCATACAGCCTTTTTTATGCATACAAAAATTCTGACTATTTCCCTAATTCTGTTCATGGAGAGAGGCTTGTGATCATTTACTAATCTTTTGTACTCAGTTTACAGTAATTCAGTGTTGCTATTCTGCACAACTGCAAATCTTTTAAGAAGCTTTATATAATGCACCTGGTGTGCAGCACAAAAAGGGAAAATATTATGCTTATTCTTTTTTTCTTTGTTCTGCTGTATACTTAACTCGATTTCCTATATCTTTAGCTTGTGTATGATTTTTTTCTTGTATGTAATTTTGCAGATTGTCTTTTATTTTCTTTACAGATTTAGGTAATTCTATTTTCTTGCCCTGTTCAAAAGGACCATTGACAGGTCCTTGCTTTCAGGCTGGTTAGAGACTCATTATTTCTATTTTATTGCTTATGCATTGTTCAATAAAAAAACCTTTATGAAATATTGCTGATTTTGTTTATCATTTGAATGCATAAGCTTAAAAACAGTCAGATATATAGTGTATACAGAAGATTATTATAAATAATATGTGTCTTTATAGGTTAAAATCTATGGCACAAATATTTTTTCTCAAAAATATTTAAAGCTAGAATTATTTCACAATATGCAGCCCTATTAATGATTTTAATTTTGCTCAGTATGAAAAATATTTACAGTATCACTGACAAATATTTAGATAGCTTTACGTAGAAAGGGTCAGGAGATATGGAGGACTAATGAAGGTGTTATTACTTATATATTTTAATTTCTATAATATAACTTAGAAAATATAAAAGTAAGCAGGAGTTTCTCTAAGCTACTGTATTAATATATCAATAATTGATTGTATTTAATAGTAAATTTTTATATGCAATGAAGACAGTTATTAATATATTAATACAGAAGCCTTGAGACTGCTACTTAGAGCAGTTTACCTAAGCTACTCTATTAATATCAATAATTGATTGAATAGCAAATGATTATATGCACTGATGCCAATGTAATAATGTTACTTATAAGACAACGGAATTTGCAGGTATTTTTATTAAACTGGATAGGAAGCATGCTTAGTATAAAACCAATAAATGAATTAATGTTGTCATGCATTTATTCATTCATTTAGGAGGTCTGCGGTGCAGTCGGTGTTCAGGTTTATCCCAAAGGTGTTCAGTGGGGTTGAGGTCAGGGCTCTGTGCAGGACACTCGAGTTCTTCCAGTCTAACCTTGGTAAACCATATCTTCATGGAGCTCACTTTGTGCACGTTCACATTGCCATGCTGGTAGAGCTTTCAGCCTCTTAGTTCCAGTGAAGGGAAATTATAATACTACAGCATGCAACGACATTCTATACAATTGTGTGCTTTGGAGAACTTTGGGGAAGAACCACATATGAGTGTGATGGTCAGGTGTCCACATAATTTTGGTCATATAGTGTATGTGTGACTGGAGTAAAAGATCAACAGTAAACTCGACATACAGTAGAGCTGTACAGTTGGGCTGTTTGGTCATTCTGGTGACTTACCGCAGGGTGGCGCTGTTCCTCCTCCGCTCCTGATCATGGTTCTGATTGGACAGCAGCTCCTTCAGCCCTGCGCTCTGCACTGCGCGGGTCAACAGCCAACATCTTGCACAACACAGGACACAGGACACACAAAACCCGGTACGTTCATATTCTCTCTCTTTCTTCTAGCTTTCTATAGCTGTATCTCTCTGCAGATTTCTCGTGTATTCCTGAGTAAACTGCGGATTTCTGTGGTTCAGCTTTTGGCTTTGGGAGTCTTTGTGTCCTTTGTGAAGCGGTGATACAGCAGATGGCAGATGAAGTCCAGATATGGAGCCGTTATTTATAATAATAATAACAATAATAATAATAATAATAATAATAATAATCATAATCATCATCATCATCATCATCATAATCTCAAATACAGCTTTATTTCATTTTAAATAATCCATGATAGATGTTCTTCTAACGACATCACCTATGTAAATAGTCTAGATGATGCCCAGGTTTGGTGGCTTATTTTTGGTTTTCATCTCTGCATTTCTCTGACTCAATCAGACTCAATCCAAAAGAAAAAGGTTAATGCGCAGGTTTGATGTGGACGACTGTTGGTCAGTGCACATCAGTAAGAGCAGTCCAGGATCTGCTTCCGTCAGCAGTTCCGCAGTTTGTCTCTCAGTATTGATTTGTGGCCGTGACCCCCTTCTCTTTCTGCTCTGTCCGTTTAACAGAGCTGACGGCCACGTCGGCTTTAAAACGCAGAAAGCCGAAATACGCACCAGATTCAGCAGCATGGCTTTATAAACACTCTCAGCTCTCTGCACCCTGCTGTGCTGGAATAAATAAATAGCTAAAAATGGATAGAATTCAACATGAACACACACAGAGTCGTCAATAAAAACCTTCAGTATTAAAGACATTCCTACTGTTTCAAGTTTACACCTGCTTTTATTATTATTATTATTATTGTTATTATTATTATTATATATTTTAATATTTTTTAATATTTCACGTTATGTTTCACTCATGTCACATGTAAATGAAGTGTATGTGTTTTTATTGTCACCTGTGATTTTTTTTTTACATAATTCATTTATTTTTGTTAACTGCTAACTGTTAACTCTTCATACATACACAACTGTTTTATTTATTACATGTGATTTTTGTTCCAAAATTAATTTATTTTTGCATGTAAATGGTTCACATGTATGGCATGTTGTTTTTTTACGTGTTTATTTTTTTTTAGATGTTTCACCTGTTTCACACATTTATCACATACAAATGTAGTGCATGTGTTTATATTCTAACCTGTGATTTTTTTACATTATTCATTTATTTTTGTTAACTTTTAAGTTAACTCTTCACACGTACACAACTGTTTTATTTTTCACATGTGATTTTTTTTCATTGTTAATTTATTTTTGCATGTAAATGTTTCACAGGTATTTGTACCTGTTTTTGTTTTTTTAATTATTATTTTTTTTTTTACATATTTCATGTTATGTTTAACTCATTTGTCACATGTAAATGAAGTGCATTTTTTTCTCTCCTGTGTTTTTTTTACATAATTCATTTATTTTTGTAACTCTTCATACCTACACAACTGTTTTATTTTGCACGTGATTTTTTTTTTCACAGTTAATTTATTTTGCATGTTAATGTTTCACATGTATGGCTTGTTTTTTTTTTTGCGTGTGTGTCATTATCTTTTTTTAATTTTTATTTATTATATTTATTTACATATTTAAATGTAGTGCATCTGTTTTTATTCTCACCTGTGATTTTTTTTTTTTACATAATTCATTTATTTTTGTTAACTGTTTAAGTTAAGTTACGTACACAACTGTTTTATTTTTCACGTGATATTTTTTTCACTGTTAATTTATTTTTGCAAGTAATGTTTGACAGGTATGTCATGAGGTTTTATTACCTGTTTTTTTTTTTTTCTTTTTTTCAGATGAATCATTTTTCACATGATTTTTTCCATGGTTAATTTTTCAAATGTACACCATGTAGTTTTATTTTTTTACATGTGAATTTTTTCACACAATTGATCTATTGTCACATAATTTTTTTTACATGATCAATTTATTTTCACATGTAAATTTTTCACGAGTTTTTTTTTTTTATTTTTCATGTGTTTCCTCACAGAAATAATTGGCTTTCCACATATGATCACACGTTATTCATATAATCACAACTGAAAAAAATGATCACATTAAATTTATGTGATTTTTCTGTAAGTGGCAACTAAATGCCAAATTATGCCAATGCCAGTCAGTGTTGAATTAACCACAGCTGGACTTATGTACCACTCTCAGAAATAAGGGTACCAAACTGTACCAAGCTGGCATGGTACCATCAAGGGTACACTTTTTATGCTTTTAGTATGTATCATTCCTTATGGACCACTGATATACCTTTAAAGCTTTACTAAAATCTAATTATGCTACAGCACATGCACCTTCACAGGTAAAAGATACACACTAATGGTATAATACATGGACCCTTGATGGTACCACATCAATAGGAATAGTGCCATTTGGTGCATTTAGTTCTAAGAATATAAAAAGCGCTGAATAAATTCTCCACTATTCAATTATATTTTATTGTAACTAAATGCCAGGTCATGCCAATGCTGAATCAATACTGAATTAACACCAGCTGGACATATACAAATACTCTGGGTGTTAATTCGACACTTAAATTCAACACTGTTGTTTTATTTAGTGCAGTGTGTGTTATTAAACCCTGCTGTTTTTTCAGCACTGGGAATTTTGCTGTTTAAGTGAGAAAAACAGAAGCAACAAAAAATATAAAGCTGACCAAAGTTAAAGTATTTTGATTTATTTTGTTTTACATTTCAGATAGTATGTGCTTTATTTAATTGTTTAAATGAACACTTACATTAAAATGCACACTTTCAACTTTATATTTCAACTTTAAATTTGTTTATATTACTTAAACCTCAAACAGAAGCTTATAGTTCTAGATATTGTAATGTAAATTATACTGCCAATGGCCTATTTTATGTTTGTTTCTAGATTTTTCTTCATGGTTTTATTTTTATGACTAGTATATTTTCTCAAAAAAATAAAATATCTTTTACTGGCTGATGATTTTATCGTATTACAACTGATTATGCTATAAAATTAGAGGTCAAGTACAGCCATCCTCATATCTGGGATTAGATCAGTCTGTATGGTTGATTTAGATCATTATTATATAGAATACTTACACACTCCCCGTCTACTTTAAGATTCATTTCCTTGGCTGACAGAAGTGGAACCCGATGTGGTCTTCTGCTGTTCTAGCCCATCCACCTCAAGGTTCACTGTGTTGTTTGTTCTCAGATGCTTTTTTGCCTACCACAGTTGTAAAGAGTGGTTATTTGAGTTACCGTACCCTTCCATTTAGTTCAAATCAGTCTGGTCATTCTGCTCTGACCTCTTTCATCAACAAGGTGTTTACGCCTGCAGAACTGCCACTTGCTGGATGTTTTTCACACCATTCGATGTAAACTGTCTACAAAGAAAGTCAGGAGATCTCAGAAATCTCAGTTTTTGAAAAATCCACCCAGCCTGTCTGTCTCCAACAACCATGCCATGGTTAAAATCACATCAGCATTAACTGACGCTCTTGACCTGTATCTGCATGTTTATGCAATGTGCTGTGACATCATTGATTAATTGCATGAATGTCCAGGTGTTCAGGTATTCCTATTAAGATGGAAAATGTGTTTACTTTTTAACTTATCACTCATTATCTATTTTGTTTGATGGATGGAATCATACTAGGCATATTCGAGGACTTCTGCTATTGTTTGAATTTGAAACTAGCCTCTAGGATTTGATGTTTTGTTACTGCCAGTTATATACCAACATGATTTGTAAAAGGCCCCAAGTCAGCTTTGAAGAAAATAAAGCAACAGATTTCACAGCTGCCTCGTTATTGACTGACAAGCTAAAATGTGTTCTTAAAGCGTTTGTGCTGTTGTTTTTAAATCTCTCTTCGCCTTTTAGCCAAAATGTACTCATGCATGTAATTTCATATTTTAAGAGTTTGGTCTTTAACGGAAAGTGCATTAATTAAAATCCAATTAGATCCGGAGATGTTTTTGTGGCACTGGGTGCATGTGTAAGGAAGCTGCAGCACTTTACAGGCCTTTTCCAGGAAAGATGGACTCAACAGTCTCTTGATGAGCTTCCCTCTATTTATTTTTATTTTTTAAAATAGGTTACATCTTTTGGGGTCATGTTATTCTGTGGATCAGCAGCTTCTACTTAGTGTCAGTGGTTCATCTGGGAAAATCAGTGTGAATCAAATCAAATCAAATTACTGTCACACATCAGCTCAACACATTATTAATTTGTGTCCAAAATCAATTTTATATTTTGTCAACACTCTCAACATGACAGCAGGTAAAAATGTCAGCTACTTAATAGCCCCAGGTTGCACAACCTCCAAAATCACATTTTTCATGTCATTTGTTTTATAGACATAAAAAGAAACAATTTATTTAAGATTTTTTGTGTTTTCAGTTGAACGCCAGGATGATATTGATCTGTTTACTAGTGAAAACTAAAAGAATCCTATCATGAGAGTCGAGTCACTCTGAATGACGCAACATAGAGAAATAGGCTGTTTTATTGGGCTCTGCATTTGTTTTTCTGTGTTTTAATAGGACATCTTGTCCTTGTGCAACTTATCAGATTTGTTACAAATTGATTTAAAATGAATTGTGATTAAACATCATAGAGCTCAAAGATGTACACATGCCCTCAGTCTGAACAGGCATGATGGCCTGAATGTAATCCTACTTTGGCTGAATGAACGGCGTTACTGTAGCCTACTGATTTAGAGAGGTGATAAATGAATGATTACAATGTTTGGCGTGAACTCTTGAAATGATGCCTAGGCTTGTTTGACAAAGCACACTGATCGATTTGTGCCTTAAAAATACATTTTACAGTTTACAGTTTAATGTTTTTGATAGTAATTATTATCTCTGATATCCATCTGTGTAAGGAGAGGCCCTTTAGAATCTAAAGATATTTCACATTCAGAAATCAAGGTCAGCGGTTATTGCCTCTAAAGCATTATATAAATATATATATCGCTGCATTAAAGCATATAGCTTCCTCTGACCCTCTGACATTTCCTGTCATGAAGTATTTATGAACATGACATAAACCTGGCTTGAACCTCTTGAACTGCATCAACATGCTCTCGCAGTCAAAATATCCTCAACCGAATGTGTGTGTTTTTTTTAAAGACAGTACAATAACTACTGTAACAGGACAATAGGCACAGTAAGGGACAATGCAGTGCCGACCAGTACACAGTCCTAGTGTGGAAGTGTCAGATATAACAGGTAATGCGAAAGAATAACAATATAATAAAAATGCTGTGAATCTAAACATAACATAGTAACATAGTATTCAGCAGATAAGCTTATACCATATATGGACATAGCAGTTATTGGAGTAGAAGCCAGGTAGAGTGTATAGTAGTGACAAGAAATTAAATGCAATATTTTTATAAATACAGTAGCAGCAAAAGATACAAAGGGTGTGGGATGGTGTTCAGTTGAGTATGTGTGTGTGTGTGTGTGTGTGTGTGTGTGTGTGCACATTGTCTGTCCAGTCTTCTAAGTATTGAGGAGTTTCAGGCTTTGGGGAAATACATTATTATTATATTATACATACATTATTATACATACATTATTCAGCATAATCTACTCCTGACTTCAGCGCAGTGTTGAGAAACTAAATGCACGTAATGGAACCTTGTATTTCAAATGCAAGAAAAAGTGGATGTAATTCAGTTACTGAATGAAGAGTAATCAGATTAAATCACTGTGAAAAATTACCATGCGCTCAGGGCTGCATTTAAGCTGCCAAAAGAGAAAACTAACACTGGATGTTCGAGGAGCAAGAGAGTATATGAATAAAAGAAATGAAAACAGGTGCTGGCTGTTAGCAGACATGATCTTGGCTTGTGTGAAGGAATAAAACACTTTGAGGTGTGGAGTTATAGGAGTGTAATCAATGATGTGCTAGCGTGATGAAGTGGAGTTATTGTGATACTGTTACCACACTGAAGTTAATTATTTTACAATAACGGCAAGTGTTTAGTTCCTCTTATACCACAGTAATCTGCCAAGGATTATCATTTTCAAATAATTAAAGACCAAGACATCTTTCTTTTTATCTGTTAACAGTTATATTTAATCTTGCAGAAACAATTTAATTCCTGACAGCACTTATGTCATAGCAGATATAAAGTTATTATATATATAAGTTGTTGAACAGCTCTGTTTTTTTTCTTTTTCTTGAATTTAATAAGATAAAAAATGCAGCTTGTCATGTTACAGAGAATGCAGAAAGCACAAACCCCTGTCCTGAAGACGTTCCTGTTTCTGAAAATCTCCTGATAATGTCCTGAAAGCGTTACAAAGCGCTGACACTGGAGACTCCTTCCATAAATGTTGATGTTTCCTTTCAGAAAGTGTCGCCATATCAGCGATGACACTTGCTTTGTTAAATGTTTTTAATCTATTTATTATTGTGGAGCATCCACTGTGCTGGTACTAGAATATTAATCAAAGCCTACCGATCAATCAGAATCAGCAGTGCCATGGTAAATGTTTTCAAACAGGGCCATTGCTTTTTTTTCTAAATTTCCTGAATGTAAACAGAGAGGTTCTGCTCTTCTCTCACTTTCTCAGGAAGGAGTTTTATACAGAGTGTGTGCTCAGTTTCTGTGTAAAGAGAACAACTCTCCTGGGAACTGGAGAGAAAAGTGAACTTTTTTACACTTTTTTTATTGAGTGAGATAGCAAGGAGGTAGACGGAGGAATATACATGAATAAACAAAGAAGAAGAACAGAAGCTCAATTACAGCAAGACATTTAGGGTTTCACCTCCTAAAGTGTTAGAAGAATTTTTTTTTTTACACATCTGATGTCAAACCGTCTGTGTACTACGCTTAACTTTTACTACATCTCAAATAATCAATAAAGTACAGTGTAGTTACTCCCTAGAAAGAAAGAAAGAAAGAAAGAAAGAAAGAAAGAAAGAAAGAAATTGTGTGCAAACGCACTTAGGAAAGATGCAAGACAATATAAAGTCTTTCTAAAATAACATTATAAAATTCACAGAACATTATGATAAATCAATGAATCTTAGAAAAATATTCTTAATAAATGTACAATTAATGAAGTTCATTATTTTCCAATAAAAGCACATCTTGGAGTGTTTTATTCTTCTTATACCACAGCAATTTGCAAGTGCAGGTGTCAAACTCAAGATATTTAAAGTTAAATTTAATGTTTTGGAATGTCCATGAGACAAGTTTGTTCCACAGGTTAGTATCACTTACGTTATAGCAGCTATAAACAGCCATTCCCTCATTCACTGTTGAAGTTAATAAGACTGAAAATGTATCTTCTCATGTTACTGAGAATCAAATCACAAACTCCTCAGTCCTGAAGACATTCCCGTGTTGGAAAATTTAAAGTTACAGATTTACAGTTTTACCTGACACAAGAGACACAAGAGACAAATAAACACCTTCTTACCATTTCAACAGCTACACATTTTTAGTTCATTTCTGTGGGGTTTTCACTCCTGTGTAAGTTTTTACTACAGAGCAATAACATATTAGAATGAGTGCATTAATATAAAGCTGTGATTTGTCTTGTAGCCAGAACTACTTCAGAGCTGCTGTAATAGAAAATTAATCAACACCTTTTGACCAATCAGAATCGATGTGGTATAAGCTGTCTACTGGAAATCCAGGCTAGGACAAATCAGCGACATTTTAGTGAATGTTCATTGCTCAGAGCATTGCTGATACAACAGCGTATCAAAAAGCAGTGTGAAACTGTCTTACAGCTCAATTTTCTGTCATTTTGTCAAGCAATTTTATGCTTATCTCTTGACATGGATCTGAAATTGACTTGGATCTGAAACTGAAAGACCTCATAACTTCGTACTGTATGAATCACTCAGCTGCTCAGAGTGATAAATCATTTCTCCTCTTTTTAATCCACTGATTGCCTTTGGGTTGTTTGACTTTGAATGTATATATCTTTAGCTCATTAATTCTTGACACTCGACTAATGCAAACTGCTCACGGCTCAGTACACGAGGATTATTTCATTCGGTGGATGAGCGTCACTGCTTTTTGCTGTTTATTCCATTACAGTCCATTCATTTTTGATGTAATACAGTGAGGCTTGTTTTCTGGATAAAAACGACTCAGCTAACAGCCAGAAAAATCTTCATCCATCTGGTGTTAGACTAAAGCGCTGCATAAATTTGCATCAATTTGCATAGTATTGTTGGTTGCAGTATACATATTTATGTTCACCTTCTAAACCTTTGTGGACTTCTGTGTGAAACGAAACAACCCGTTTGTGAACCACTTCACATTTCATCTACACATTCAGCTTCTACATTTGTCATCGAAGTGCACTTTTGTTACTTTCTTATATATTTACATAAAATAAGATACAGCAAATTTCTACATGTACAATATGTACATGTACAAATGAAGTACAGTAAGCACAGTATAGAGCCCTATAACAGCACAGATCATCAATACCATTGATATTTTAAAGCACAGAATTTACACAGGACTCGGACTCGGACTTGTATTAAATCACAGGAGATGGCACAAGTGTAAGGAAACAGTTGTTATGGAAGATTATAGTCTCCAGATTAGCATTTGTTAGCATTGTAAAAAGCCTGTGTAACTCATGACACACTACATTACACAGTGTTATCCATTAAAAGGAAATTACAGAGCTTAAAAAACCTGTAGTATTTTTTATTTACTTTGTTCTACAGTACATAGTTCGGTGACACTCCAAGCTAGCATCAGACTCATCAGAATAGAAAGTGTGATTTTCAGATTTCCTAAATTTTCAAATATGATTGTGTAGTTCAGATTTGATTTGAATTTTTATTTATTTATTTTAAATATGGACTTATTATGCTATTGTGCTATATATAATGCTATCACTGAGCCAATTGAGATGAGTTACATCAGCTTGGGACATTACACCTCCCTGTCAGTAGAGGTCTCCCTCCCCTGGATTCTAATGTACTACTTCCAGGTGATTTCCTATTAATAGAGTATATGAGGCCAACATTGAGATGTCTTACCAAGCTTAATGTCTGTTCTGAGCCATTCATACCACATGTTATCTTTATGTTATACCCTTGCCTTGATTCTTGAATACTCTCTGGATTTGCCCTTTGGTTTGGATATTCAGGTTATGTACTGTGTTTGACCATGTGTTCGCTTCATCATTGAGTTTTGAATTATGTGCTGGATTTGTTAATAAACCTCCTGCATGTGAATCCTCCACCCATGTTTGCCAGGGTCACTTTTTTGTCTAATTGAACTAGTTTTGGAACAATGTTGTGGATGGAAAAAGCAAGTCAATGGGTGGCATTTTTATGGGCTAGTTTTAAAATGGGTAGCAGCCACTAAGATCTTATTTTAAAGCAAATAATCTGAATTAAATGTAATTAATCAATTTCTGCAAACAAAGGGAACGTGTAAGTGCAGGCGGTGTATCTACAATGTACAGAACCATTTCTGTTTTAAGATGGATTAAAAAGATTGGGAGAAGGAGAGGGGGATTATGGAGTATGTAATGGCTGATATGTGCGCACCACAGTAATTTTGTTTCCCACACAAAAGAACAAAAATACATCTCCCTTTTCCCCGAACTGTTTGAGCAAGTTTCATGTAATTTTGTATGGTTTTTGAGATCTAGTTGGGCTGGAAATTTTACTGAGACCTGGAAAGCCTGGTTCCACTCTCTCCTGGATCCTGTATATTACAACGCTAAAATGGAGGCTATAATCCTTCCTGTTAGAAACATAAAGCAGTGGTCAGACCGAACACAAATGTAATCTGCCTGGCAAAAAAGCTAATTCGAAGGCTAGGGAAAGGACACATGATGTAAAAGATACATTCACTTTCAGTACCTGCTACTTTTACTTTATGCCATCTTGGCAAATTTTGACCTGCAATTTATGAACCACAACCATGTGAAGATAAATTAAATTCAAAATGGAAAAACATTATGTAGCATTATTCACTGTTCATTAAGTAGCACTCACTGCAAACTTTTCCTTAGCTATTTTCCTAATGTCATTTGGGGCACATCTTCAAACAACAAAATTCAGCTAGCTAGCTAGCTAATGTTACCATAGTATCCATTCCCTTTGGAATGACGCAACATCCTGTCCACATGTAATCACCTAGCTTTTGCTTTGCAATGAAAATTGTGAGGTGTGAGAAAAACTGGCGTGTCCTCTATTTTAGCCTTTTTAGCTAAGATGCAGACTTTAGCAAACAAATGTCTTAGCTGAATGGATACTACTACATTAAGAAGAAAATTGTATACATTTTATTTTTTTGGCTAAACTGCTGTATGGCTGCATTATATTCTGCCTCATTTGTAAGTCACTCTGGATACAAAAAAATCCATCAGCTGAATGTATATAACTGTTTATATACGTAAATGTAGTAATGGTCCAGATGTTCATTGTAAAAATCCCTAAAGCCAGCACTGTTGTTTCATCACCACTGAGGTGACACAGATGGAGGAAGAGTGAGTTGGGATGAGAGAGAGAGAGACTCAGAAGAAGAAGGATGGGGTTGTAGTGTCAGAATTGTGATGTAATTGCTATTCCCTTTGAAGCCCTGTGGCTTTATATGAGAGGACGCCATTAACACATCGTCCATCACCACTGTTACGGCCTTCATCATTCACCCTCAGCCTCAGGCATTTCTCTCATTACAGCTTGGCTTTACTCATGCAGGCCTGAATGGGATATAATGGGAAACGAGCAGGAAAGTGGCTGAATTGCCAAGAGTTTGTTGATTAAGTTAGCAAAGATTTAAGACCAGTGCTGCTCTTATAGAGGAAAAAAGAAGTCGTGCATTTACAACCAGCAGCACATGCTGTCATTAAATAATCACAGAACCAACCATTTATTTCCTCATATCAATCAGCAGACACTTTCACTGTGATGTCCTGGCTAGAGCCAGTAAAATGCATTGCTATGGTTTTCGCACTTCTGAATCAGACACTTTCCTTGGCTATTGGTGACCTAGTAAAGTCAAACACATCAAAAACCTGCCAAAAAAAGTAAAAATTGTGCCAAAATTGTCTAGTAATGCGTCAACATCATTTTTTTTTCAAAGTATGAATACATGTTTTTTGGTACTCCTTAATACTAATATTGAAATGAATACTTTGTATTAGTAGTAAGCAATCTGAGCCTCATGGCACATTTTATTGAGCTCTCTGTTTAGGATGTTATGGGGTTTAAGTAGTATCTTTAATAGAGAGCGTGAGGGCAGCCAACCTGAGTGTGCAGAGTATCAGGGAAAGTGGTCATTGACGAGCGCATGTGTCTCAGTGCTCGCAGAACTGAAGTGCTCTCAGGTGTGATAGTTACTCTTAAATCTAAAATAAACATCTCATCACACCTTTGCAACACTTAAATGCTTGAAACCATGAAATTCAATGGGCAACTTGCTTCTCAACTAGTGCAGAAATTAAACATGTATATGCCTAGAAAGCACATTAAATAATGGGTCTTGCTTTATTTAGCTCACTAACCCCGTCTGTATATATGTAAAAGACAGAAAACTGACTTGAATCAATTCCTTCTTTCTGAACACACATGCAACCAAATCTCCAGGGAGAAATGAAGCCTTATAGTGTTTATGTTTGTCCACATGATATTAAATGTACATGTAGGTGATAGTGTAGCACTAGGAGATTAGTCGGGTTTTATTTCAGCATGGACAAATATAAAACACAGCGCATGGCAAACTTGCCTCTTCAGTATTTTTTAGCATCAGTCTTGATGTTTGTTCAACTTGAAGTCCTCAAAAAAAAAAAAAAACAGCGCTTTATCTTTTTATAGTTTAATCTGTCAATTCTTCCCTTGTTTAACACCAGACACACTCTACTCTGTACACCAAATACATGGTATTTTGTTTCAGCACAAACTCAGTTATAAATGTTTAACTTTTTATTCAATGATATAAACTGTAAGAACATTACCTACAATAGATGAAGCAAATGAATTCCAAACAACCAAACAATCTATCGTTCTCTTTTCCAAAATGTATGTTATGGGGACATTTTCTTAATTTCTTAATTCGTGTCAGAGCTGATGACACGTTCCACTCGTCCTCATTTTCTCATAAGACTATTGCTAGCACTTGTCCCAAATCACCTATAGCTGTATCAGTATCCGTATCATTGCTTATAGTTGCACACACTATTTAATGTGGGTAAAAGTCTTAATCTCTTAAAATATATTTGTAATATATGTGTATATTTATAAAATATATATTATATTTGTCTCCCTCCTCCCTTTCCTGTCCATAACCCTTGAAAGAGCTGTTTTCAATCAACTCTTCACTTTTCTCACACAAAACAACCTCCTTCACACCAAGCAGTCTGGCTTCAAAAGCAGTCACTCCACAGAGACTGCTCTGCTTTCCGTCACCGAAGCCTTCTGACTAGCAAGATCAACCTCAAGATCATCTATCCTCATCTTACTTGACCTCTCTGCTGCCTTCCACACTGTGAATCATCAGATCCTCCTGTCAACTCTCTCTGTTCTAGACATCACCGGAATGGCTCGGTGCTTGGTGGAATCCTACCTCTCAAGCAGATCTTTCAAGGTGTCATGGAGGGGAGAGAGGTCTGAATCTCAGCAACTCACAACTGGGGTACCCTAGGGGTCAGTTCTGGGTCCACTGCTCTTTTCTATTTATACTACATCTCTGGGGCCTCATGGCTTCTCATATCACTGCTATGCTGATGACACTCAGCTCTATTTGACCTTCCAGCCTGAAGATCCATCGATCTCAGCACGAATCTCTGCCTGCCTGTCTGACATCTCAGACTAGATGAGGGAATGCCACCTTAAGATCAACTTGGCAAAAATGGAGCTTCTCTCCATCCTTGCCTGCCCCTCAGTTAACCACAACCTCACCTTACAACCAAGGTCAACCACACTCAAGGCAACCAGGACAGCCAGAAACCTTGGGGTGACTTTCGATGACCACTTGAACTTTACAGACCACATTTCTAAAACTGCACGGTGTTGTAGGTTCATTCTGTGTAACATCAAGACCCAATCAGACCCTATCTCATTGATCATGCCACACAGCTACTAGTCCATGCTCTTGTTATCTCAAAACTGGACTACTGCAACATACTACTCCTGGGCCTCCCAGTCAGCTCCATCAAGCCCCTTCAGATGATTCAGAATGCAGCAGCACACCTTGTTTTCAACCAGCCCAAAAGGACCCGCATCACATGCCTGTTCATCTCCTTCCACTGGTTTCCTGTAGCTCCCGGCATCAAATTCAAGGCCTTGATGCTCAAGTACAAGACCTAGTCTGGAACAGCACCGCCTTACCTCAACACTCTCCTTGAGGTTTATGTTCCATCCCGCAATCTGCATTCAGTTAACTACCGATGCCTGGTAGTGCCTCCTCAGCGAGGCATAAGGTCCCTTTCCAGAACCTTCAAACTGACTGTTCCTCAGTGGTGGAATGAACTTCCAACCTCAATCCGGACAACAGAATCTGTCACTATCTTCAAAAAAATGGCTAAATTCCCACCTCTTCCTTGAACACTTAACTAACTTCTAACTTGTCCACGCTGCTTACTCCTGCTCTTACACCTCTACTCTGTGCACTTTGCTCCTGTAGCACTCAATTAGAAATCTTCTATGGTAGCATGACTTGTATTGTTCTCTGCTTGATGTATCACTTTGTTTGTATTTCCTCATTTGTAAGTCACTTTGGATAAAAGTGTCTGCTTGTACATGTAAATGTAATGGAAATGCTGTAAATTAAGTTGTAAGTCTGCATCTTTAGTTCTTTCAGAGACAGGACTGCTTTTTCAGAGGGAAGAATTGGTGATTACTGATGTAGACACAAAAAAACGGTTGTATGGGTGCATTTTGGTCAATAGAGCTAATTTTGTAGTGAAAAATGAATACAATTGTTTTTAGTAGTTTTAGACTTTCTATCCTGTTTGATGGTTCATTTATTGTTATAGTTTTTCCATTTTTTCTTTATGTATTTGCATACTATAAACATTTATCCAACCATCAACCCAAATTTTAAGTCAACAGGTTCTCCATAGGGAAAATAAGTTGAAATTCTTATATGTGGTAACTTATATACACTATAGCTGTGGTAAAATAACTGCTCTTCTACTTATAACAATAAATTTTATTAAAGCACTAGACAAATTAAGTTGAATTGAATCAAACTGGCCTGCAGAGGCTATTCAATCCCTGAAGGATTTCTCTTGCAGCACTTTGCATTTGTAATGTCAGTGCAAATGACTTCTCCGAAAGCAGTTTCAGATTAAACGTACTGACTAATCAATAGAGGAGATGGGAGATGGTTTATTCTTGCAGACAAATTAGCTGTTGGTAGAGAAATACTGCATTAATTTTTGGAATTTTCTGTGGTTAAGATTTCACTCAAAAGTTCTGGTTTTTGTAGTGGTATACACATTTAATTTCACCTTTCCAACTAATGTTTGGTGTTGAGTGAACTGAGTGTTCATGTTGTGACTCTGAAGACGAAAAACTGCATGAAGATAAACCTCTGTAATGATCACCTCTCCGTGGGCCAGATTTGTTTGTTACGTCAACGGCATTTAAAAAAGCACATTCACTAACAGTTATACTCCACAAAGTGTAGAAGTGTAGTATATTTTAGAGAAGGTCCACAATATTATACAAGTTGTGTTGGAACAATAACCTGGAGTGTTTAGAAGCCATTGAATTGCTTTCAGAATAAAAATTCATTAAAACAGAAACTTATACATTTATACACATGCCATTGTGAGAACTAGAAGGAGCTACTTTAATGCCATTATATGAACATATATTTATATTTATATAAATAAAAAATTGAACTAAATTGTGTAGCCTGATCACTAAGTTACACTGAGTTCAGAAATCAAACATCGGCCGAAGAAGCTGTCACATCACTTCTGTCCTTCAAAGTCCAGTGTCTTTTAGAATTAGCTTGCTGATATACCTCAATATTTATTTGTCAGGATGGATACCAGAGGTGCCAACTTCATATAGAAATACACATTTTACCATTAAATCATGCAAGTAATTCTTGTTGTATTTAATGCCAAAAATACTTCTTTATTATTGTGGTTTCAGTTCACCAGGTAATTTGTAACATTTAGATTGCTTATGTAATGTCAGGCCATGATGATATGTTTTCCTGTGCTCACAAGTCTGAATTCCTTCCAACTGCCCACTAAACTCTGCTATATATAGACTATATGATAAATAATGAATGAGTGAATGAGAGAGTGATTTCAGAAACTGCTCCTAGATGTCAGACTGCTCCTAGATTCAGTCAGATCCTGGCCCAAGTCACATGTTTTTCCTGCTCTTGATTAGTTTGATTTGCATCATATCATAGTCTGGTTTCTCTGATCTTTGAATTTCATCACACATTTGCAATGTACGTGCAAACCTAAAACTTTTAAAACAATAAAATTGCAACTTTAGTCCTTGTTTTATATTGAAAATCAAATATTTATACCTCTAGAATGGATGCACTATAATGGGTCTTGTTTATTTTTAACACATTAAATGTGTTAATCCACAAAAAAATCCAGGAAATCCATAATTAAGGTGTCTTACAGTGAAGTTATTCTTTATTTTGTACAGTAATAGGAATATGTTTGACCAAATGTAATGTGTTTAATTTTTGCTGCCCAAAAATTGCTCTCTTAAGTATTTTCTGAAAGAGAAAAACAGGTTTTAAACATATTTTCGCACTTATTTTTGTGGCAATCATATATAATTATTATTAATAATTATAAATAAGTGAAGTATTATTATTATTATTACTTCCTGTGTTCACATAGGTTTCCTTCAGATTCTTCAGTTTCCTCCCACCTCCAAAAAACACAAGTGCCCCTCTCTGTATTGCTCTATATGTTTATAATAACCGGACCTGTTAATCTCAAGGCACATATGTTATATCGAAGTCTTTCTCACTAATTATCAGATTAGACATTACTGAGCTGCAGAATGGTCAGGTGATGTGACTTTGTTTAATATGTGTTTAATGTGAGATGTTTAATATGTGTGTTTGCATAAAAGAGAAATGTCTCAGTTTCACCATCGCTTTCTAGTTGTTCTGTAATTTAACAAACGACCTGAGGTGACCTTTCCGCTGCAGTGTGCTGCAAATGCAAAATAGTGGAAAGAGAGAGAGAGAGAGAAGGACAAAGAGTAAAGAGTGTGTGTGTGTGTGTGTGTGTGTATTTAGTGTATTATAAGCTATGTCCATATTATATCTATATATACAGGGTGTCCCAAATATATCATATCTGAGTTATATCCAGTTATATCTTGCTTTATCTAACTTCATCTCACCAAACGTCACACAGAGACGCAGAAAAATAGAGACACTGAAATGGAAAAAAGCAAAGCATGGGTGTGTACTGCCTGTTAAATTGTGTATCATATGACCTTTGACTCAACTGCATTACAGAGAAACAGAGAGATCATCTTTCACAGGCACCTGCAGCATCTCACACTTGAACCTCTTGGCTTATTATTCAGTTATTCACCTCAAACCATGTTATTCAGTACCTAAAGTGAAACTGTATAGTGAGGAATGTCTCTGTGACAGGTTCTGGGAGTTTAATCTTCATCCTTAATGATTACTATGATGTTAGGAAATAGTAATATTATCACATTGTCTCTCTGTTGAAGTCTGAGAGAGAAAGTGTACCGTGAGAAAGTGTCTATTTCACCTACAGGCTCTCATTGATTCCCCATTAAAGCATGCACTGCATACAGAATTGCACTTTCTTCGGTCTTTTCTCCACCAACATGATGCATGTTCCATTATTTCTCTGCCTCCTGCAGGCTCTGAGGTTGCCAAGAACAAGGACGTACAGAGAGACCTGAAGCCAGACTTCATGGATCGGATTTCTGAATGCATGCTGCGTCACAGCATCGGTGAGTTCTGCATCGGGAAGCTGCTCAACCGTCCAGTAAGTTCTGCAGCACTCAGTTTCTTTTAGAGATCCAGGTCTTTGTCATCCACCTCGCCTGTCTGATCCCTGGGGGACCAACACACTGCAGAGATGACAGAGGCACAGAGAGAATAGCAGATGGGATGAACATTCTTGGAATAAATTGAGGTTTTAGAACCACAACATGTAAGCAAGATATTGATGAAATATAACATGGCCTTAAAAGACTAATAACTGACAAGGTCACCATGGGATTAAGCACAGTATTTTTTAATATAGTGCCAATATTTTATGAATTGACTCACTGGTCGGAGAGAGAAGTCCAGAGACTGGAGCAATGACACTCTCTAAATAACTCCACAACTGGCAGCTGTGGTGAGCAGGTCTGTGGCGATATGATCTCCAAAGTGTCATGTCTGTACCTGCTGACGGTGCTGTGCTGGGCCAGCGCTCTATGGTACCTCAGCGGCACCCGGCCCTCCACCTCCTATGTTGGCCACATGTCTATCCCCGTTCGCAGGCAGCCTCCAAGATTGGCAAAAAATGTCACATTCAGCAACATCCGGACACGCACGCTCAATCCACACGCATTCCACTTCCTGATCAATGAGCCGAAGAAATGCGAAGGCAACCCACCCTTCCTGCTAATCCTCATCAGCACCAACCACAAGGAGTTCGACGCCAGGCAGGCCATCCGCGAGACATGGGGAGACGAGAGCACATACAGCGACATTCGCATCGTCACGCTATTCCTGCTTGGTCACAACTCTGAGCCAGTCCTCAACCAGATGGTGGAGCAGGAGAGCCAGATCTTCCATGACATCATCGTCGAGGACTTTGAGGATTCTTACCGAAACCTGACGCTGAAAACGCTGATGGGAATGCGCTGGGTAGCCTCATACTGCCCTGATGCCAAGTACGTCATGAAGACTGACAGTGACATATTCGTCAACATGGACAACCTTGTGTTGAACCTGCTAAGACCCAACGCACAGCCCAGGCAGCGTTTCTTCACAGGCCATGTCATAAACGGAGGGCCTATCCGAGACACGCGCAGTAAGTGGTACATGTCCAGAGAGTTGTACCCCGAGAACAAGTACCCCCCTTTCTGTTCCGGGACAGGGTACGTGTTCTCTGGTGACATGGCCGAGTTGATTTATAAGACTTCCCTCCATACACACCTCATTCACTTGGAGGACGTGTACGTGGGGTTGTGTCTGCGCAAGCTTGGTGTCCACCCAATCCAGAACAGTGGCTTTAACCACTGGAAGATGAGTTACAGCCTCTGCCGCTACCGCAGAGTTGTCACCGTGCACCAGATCTCACCAGAGGAAATGCACAGGATTTGGAATGACATGTCTAGTAAGAAACATCTCAAGTGCTAACATCCTTTACATCACCATCCATAGTCTGGGAGGAGGTAGTAGTCCTTTGCTAGTGTTTCAATTCTACAGGAATCAACTGTGGATCTGAATCATGTATGAAGGTGGAGCAGTGGTGGCTCAGGGCTTACGCCTATAAGTTAGTAACGGGATTATGAGTTTGAATTTCCAGAAAACTACGATTGGAGCCTTGAGCAAAGCTCTTAACCCTGCTTGGAATGTATCCTTTGTCAATTGTAAGTTGCTTTGAATAAACATATTTGCCGAATGAATAAATGTAAAAAAGGTATAGATAACAAGATATAGGACCGACTAGATCTTGCCTGTCCATATAACCAATATATGCAAGGCAGAATTCGATTCTATTCATCATTCAGTCTCATGTATAGCTTGAGAAATTTGCTGCAAAGTGCTGATGGGTATTATGGCTTAAACCTGAGCCAAAATTGAATAACATTTTTAATTCCTGTACTTTTATTCATAATTCCTGATTCAGAGACAGACAAAATCTCTGCCATGGACTGAATAGAAAATCTTTTAGCTACAACTGTACATGTGTTTTTCTCTGGCTGAAATGATAAAAAGATAAGTATTGGTGCACCAGGCAGAGATCAATGCACACTATCACCATTATCTTACAATTTACAACTTTGCTAATCTGCGACTGTGCAAATAATTATACACCAGCAAGAATGGGAAGATAGGGGATACTGCGTTAGAGCCTAATAACAGCTCTGTCAGATTAACAGCGTTAAGAACATTTTTCTTAATACCTAGATGCACTGAGATGTAGTCCCATAGAGATATGGTTAAGTATCTTTCAGCAGCCCACTGAACTGAAAGAGCACAATACACAGCAAGAGTAAGCAGAATCTAAACAATAGCAGGGGTGGACAAATAATAAATGAATTAGCCAAGCCACAGCATGCTCCCCAGTCCCACGTTACGGTTGCCTGGAAACCTAACTGACTAGCCTAAAAAGTTGTAGCTAGCATAATAGAATAACATATTGGCAATCTAATTAGCTAGTTAAGTGCATTAATACAGACTAGAGTATTATCCTCTTCTAACAATTTGTAATGCAGCTCATGGTCTTTGCACCCTCGACCAAACATCAGCAAGTTGTTGGACAACATTTGACTATGTGATATCTTTGGCTTCACATGTAAAACATATCAAAGACATTCATCTTTATATTCTCTTAGAATGTTTAAAACCATTCGAATATTTTCCTTGTTTCCTGATTCTAAAAAGTTTTCGTTATCTGTGCAAAGTAATAAATCAGCCTAGTAAAAAAACATTTTACCGTGAGCCAGATAGCACCTGTCCTATATTCTCCCAAACCTCATTACAACATGAACAACTGTAGTTGATATCTATTTTAAACTTGCTTGAAATCTGTGTGTAATCTTAAAAGAAATTTCTTTAGTCTTATTAATTATGCAATAACAATTAAATACACACCAAAATCCTTCTAGCCAGGGAATTTGACTGAAAGCACATCATATTTAAGCTACATGCCAGATGAAAACATTTGTTTTACCGAAGGGTTTTTCTCTTTACTCTGAACAAAAAACTAATAGCGAGGACATAGATGGAATCTGCTTGCACACTGATTCATCCACCCCTGTGTAATAGTTTTTTCTTGTTATCTTGCTGTTGCAGGAAATCCTTTTGTTTGACAGTGTATGAAAATGAGACCCTAACAATGTCTTTTTCTTCAAATATTAAATATGATCTTAGTGCATCCAGGTGTTAATCTTCCTAATGATTCAAGTCTCAGACGCTCACTTTCTGTTAGCTCTTTCCATCCTCATAGAAAAAGTATGAGACCATAAAGTATTAATCCAAACTGTGACATTAAAGACGTGTATATTCGCGAGCAGCTTTGCAAAGTAGTAGAGCTCAGTAGTGAACCTAAATTAAGCAATTAAACACATTAATGCCAAACTAGGCATCATTTTAAACATCTTAATACAGAGATCATATGGACATCAACATCACAACCAATACGCACAAATAGAAAAGGCACGTACCATAAAATCTTTAAGTAATATATAAGTAATATATACTGTATATCCTAGAGAGCATACGGATGCACAAGTTCTGCTGCTAATTAAGTAAATATGCCTCCAAGCTTCTACAATATGCAAACAATTATCTAAAGGTATTAACTCCCTTCCTGATAATATCACCAACACACCAACTTTTAGACTTTTATTAGTGTTTTCTGGATGAACTTGAGGAAAACCATTTATGACTATATGCACTAAATATTAAATATTAAAGCCACAATCAGAGATTTGTAAAGTACACTTTTGCTCCACATTGTACAATGATAATGTACATGTAATCTTAAAAGTAATAAAGGTAATAAAGGTATAATGCTGGTATTGAAGAACCAACAACAAGAACAACTATTAAAATTTTTTCCCCCAAGAATGCGTTATACAATGTATTCAAAATTGTGTACACAATGGAGTGCAAAAGTTTGCATCCCCCATGTTTTCAGGAAGAAAAGGGAAGGAAAATGAACCATTATTTAAAAAACAGAAATAGGAATAAAATATAAAAAAACGTAAAAAACAGAAATAGGAATACATTTTTTAAAAAATTCTATTTTCCAATTTTATTACAGTGCATTTCCCACAGGACTTTAGGACTACATACAAGAAAATGAGATCATATTAGACCAGTTTGAGCATTTTATTACTAATTTTTAAATCTCTTAATGGTATGTATCACTAAGTACCTAGCTTTTGGTTTTGTATACACATTCTCCATAAACATCATCATCAGCATCATAGAATTATAATAGTAATATCAAAAAGAATACAAGAGGGATATTCATTATGTATTACTTTATCTCACTATTTTTGTTACTTATAATGAAGGAACATCCATAAACCCAAACACACTAAACGTCATGCTGCTTTAAAATACATTTCTTTGCCTTTTTTTAAAAGTTATTCCTAGGGTTTTGCGAATTTATGCACCTGAATGTATAATTTATGGTTTATTGACTGAGATAGCTGGGGTTTATTTTATTTTATTTTATTTTAGATTGCATATTGACCTTGATGCTGCCATTTGTAATGAATTTTCAGATTTTGTTATTTGCTTATTTTCATGTCAGGGTGTATCATCTCTCTGAGCTTGATGAATGAATTTTTTTAGAGGACTGTGTCACTCCTATTAGCTGCTTCCTCCAGAGCTGAGGAAGCACCTTTATTACTCTGAAATCTCTGACTGTGGCTTCCGAGCTGTGAGCTATGAGCTGATGGCGGTGTGTAGTAGGGAAACGGGATGGGACGATCAGTCTGTCAGTACATCATGGTGATACACAAGCTGTATGATAAATACCACTTTTTTAAAAAAGGCTACTGATTGTGCACTTTAAAGGAAAAGGAACTGACTCCTTGTCATGGCATCTCTGAAGGTTTAATTAAACATATCCTTCATTTTTTAAATAAACGCCTTAATAAGTGTGATTCCTTTTGTATCTGTCCTATTTTCTCTGGTTTATGACATTAATCTTTATCATGTCTTGCATAGGACACTGTTCCTGTTGGCCACAGATTCAGTGCCAAGATTTCTGTTTAAAAGTATAGAAATAAATAGGTATTGTATGTTATAGAATAGTAGATGATATAGGTATGATATGCTTTACTACAGTACAGTAGAAAAAACTGCTATCACATAGTATAATATAGCATAGCATAGCATAGTGTAGCACAGCATGGTATAGTACTGATATCTACCTGTAACTGCTTACATTTGCGTGGGCCAAAACAATTTATTTTACTAAGTGTAATTTATTGGAAATGAGAGACTCAGACCTCAGCTGTATAGTATAGTATAGTATAGTATATATAGTATAGGTATTTTTCCATCCAAATCCTGCATGTCTGCTGTAACTGTTATGGACCTTTAAAATGTTTAAATTTGTGTAATATTGTAATTTTGTAAATTTGTGTAAGATTGTAGTGTATTGGAAATGAGAGACTCAGACCTCAGCTCTGGAGTGTGATTAAATGAAATTAATTGCACTGCTGTGTTGGTCTTGACCTCCATAACGCATGTGGTGCATTTGGGGAAAATCGGAGAACGTTGAATTTTTCACCCAAAAAAACACCAAGGCTAACCCCTTACCATTTTTTGGGGTCAAAAATTTGATGTCCTCAGATCTACACCAAATTCACAGCATGCATTACAGAGGTGAAGACTAAGACAGGAGTGCACTTATTTTTGTTCTATCATGCTCCAAAGCTGTGATATAGGACAGGACAGGACAGTAAATAAAACAGTTATGGTATCGTGTAGTAACGTAGGTTTTAGTAGATTAAATAGGTATAGTCAATAAAATTAGTATAATTTAGTATAGTGTAATACAGTACAGCATGGTATAGCACAGTATACTATGCTAATGTAGTAAAAAATAACTATGCTATAGTGGATAAAATCAGCATAGTATAGTATAGTGTAGTATAGTGTTTTGTAGCGTGGCATGGTATAGTATAGTATAATATGGTATAGCATGGTGTTGTATAGTATAATATAGGTTAGGATAGTATGGTGTGGTATAGTGTAATATAGAATATTATAGAATAGTATAGTGTACTTTAGTGTAGTGTAGTAGACAAAATATATACAATATTCTTTACGATATACTTTAGTAAAAGTATAGTGTGCTTTAGTGTAGTTATAGTATAGAAAAGGACAGGATAGTACAGTACAGTACATTATAGCAGACCACATAGGTATTTTTCCATTCATACTTTAACTGGTATGGACCGTTAAAATGTTTAAATTTGTGCAGACTGAGCTTGTATATTTAACTGTAGTGTACTGGAAATGAGAGACTCAGACCTCAGCTCTGGAGTGTGATTAAATGAAATTAATTGCACTGCTGTGTTGGTCTTGACCTCCATAACGCATGTGGTGCATTTGGGGAAAATCGGAGAACGTTGAATTTTTCACCCAAAAAAACAAAACACCAAGGCTAACCCCTTACCATTTTTTGGGGTCAAAAATTTGATGTCCTCAGATCTACACCAAATTCACAGCATGCATTACAGAGGTGAAGACTAAGACAGGAGTGCACTTCTTTTTGTTCTATCATGCTCCAAAGCTGAGATATAGTATAGCATAATATATAGTATAGTATAGTGTATGTTAGGATAGGACAGGATATCCTAACTATAAAATAGTTGTAGTATTGTGTAGTATAGTAGATTTTAGCAGAATCATTATATGTATGGTTGATAACATAAAAATATTGCACAGTGTGGCATAGCACAGTATAGTATAGTATAGTATAGTGGTTAAAATAGGTATAGTACATGCTATAGTACATGAAACAAGAATAGTGTCATGTAGTACATTACAGTGTAGAAGATAAAACAGTTACTTTCCATCCAAACTCATGCATGTGTACTTTAACTGATATCAACCTTTAAAAATGCTTAAATTTGTGCAGCCCAAAGCTGTATATTCTATTGAGTGTAATACATTGGAAATGACAGATTCAGATCACAGCTCCTAGTTGGAGAGGACAAAACTCAGTGCACTCCTGTGTTAGTCTTGACCTCACTAATGCAGTGCCTGAATTTGGTCAAAATGAGAGAACACTGAATTTTTCAGCCAGAAAACCCCACAAAGGCTTACCATTAGCCATATCCTTACTCTGTTTGGGTGAAAAATCTACTCCAATTTCACAGTGTACGTTAGCGAGGTCAAGACTAACACAAGAGTGCACTTAGTTGCGATATTGCATTTTATATTATATTATAGGATAGGATAAGATCATAGATAAAATAGTTACAGTATAATGTAATATGGTAGGGTTTTGTAGATTAAATAGGTATAGTCAATAAAACTGGGATAATTCTACTGAAAAAAAATAGTACAGTATGGAATAGCACAGTATAATATGGTATAGTAATTAAAATAGGTATGCTATAGTAGATATTGTATAGTATATAAAATAGATACAATATAGTTTACTATAGTATAGTGTAGTATAGTATAGTGTAGTGTGGTGTAGAGTAGCAGATAGAATATCTCCATTGTATTGAAGATTCAACTTAAGACAGAGACAGAGACTCTTTCTTTAATGAAATATTTGCTTTATTGCAATACTCACAGCCAGGGAGACAGACCAGTACAGGAGAGATAGGAGATAACATAGGGACTGTATAGTATATTAGATAAAATAAGTACATTGTACTTTACTACAGTATAGTAGTTAAAATAGTTATAGTGTAGTAGATTTGAGTAGATTAAATAGGTATAGTTAATAAAATTGGTATAACACTGTATAGTATAGTATACTATTTAAAATAGATATGCTATAGTAGATAAAAATTAGTAATGTATAGTATAGTATGTATAGTAGATAAAATTGATATTATATTTTAAAATATATTTTACTTCAGTGTAGTAGATAAAATTGTTTAATTACGGTATAGCATAGCATAGCATAGTATAATACAGTATAGTACAGTGTGGTACAGTACAGTGCAGTATAGTGGATAAAATAAGTATTTTCCATCTAAACACATACACTGAACCTGTAAGTTTTGTTTGTGAGCATGCTCAGTTTTTGCCAGGTTCAGCTCTGACAAATTTTAACGCGTGATCTGTCCATTACTCCCCTTGTTTTACCCCCTCTATTTTTGAACTGGGACACTTAACCATTACCAGTTCTGTTGTCAAGAATCCTACATTACTCATCTGGACCGATCAAATCTTCTGGACCGATCAAACTTCAAACGTGTGGATTTTTATATCTGTGTTATTATGGGTCAAGTATAATCAGATTAAAGGTTGTGACACACATCAAGACTGTTCAAAAATACAATATGAATACAGTCTGAATGCAAATTAAATTAGTTACGTACAGGTGCACTTGCTGACACATGAAAAACTGCATCTTTTCAAACATCTGTTCTGCTAATGCTGCATCACTGGGCAGCGTAACACGCTCAGAAGAAAGTGCTATCTCCCCTCTTCCCAGCCAGAGAGCACAGCAACACTGTCCTGTATTTCGCACTTTTAGGTGGAAAACAGACATGTACAGACAGGTATTTTGTTTATTTGAACACACATTCCTCCATAAACCATGTTAATAAGTGTGTGTTCCTAAGTGTGATCAAGTCTGTACATGTTTTTACACACACAAACCTTTAAAATACTTAACAACTGAGAGGGTAATGTACCAGGCAGCAAGACAAAATTCTGCTTTTTTTTTTTTTGTACACATTTACATGACAATGAAAAGAAAAAGAGCCCATAGACTAACTGTACTTTGCTAGTAAGCTTGATATATTTAGTTTGTCACAGCTATGAAGCAGTGATGCTCTTTAAAGAACAGAGGCCTTATCCTGCCAGCAGGAGGGCCAGGTTGATGGAGTTTAAATACTTTCTTTCTCTGCTGTCCTTATTTTACTGCATAAAAAGCACAGGGTTTGTATTCACCCCGTATCTCTGAATGGATGCACTGATCTGAGATCTGTATCGGTTTTACAATAAATAGAGATGTGCCTAAGCTGTAGACCTATAATGACAGTTTGTAAACTCTGGCCTCCTATACTGTGAATTCCCGGCCGCACTGGTCGTGCTCCAGTAGCGAGTGGCGATCCGGCTCTGCATGCGCTCGATCGGTTCTGGAGGTTTGAGATGGAGATCGAGAGATCTGGCTGAGTCTGGAGCGACTGCGGCGAAGGGTTCGAGGGCTGCATCGCCTCTCCTCCAACCCCACATGAGTGCTGACCTGAGACGACCTCAGACTGCACATGCGCCCGTGAGCTCTCGATTCGTACTGATCCACTGACGTTTTCTTGTAGCTGAGAGAAGGCAGAGAAAAGATACTCACAGTGATGTCACAGGGTCAAAAAGAATTCACACATTCTCACAAAGGAAAAGGAAAGGATGTGCTGTGATAGGAAAAAAGGAATTTACATAAAAGTTGCACTCTATTTTTTTTTAAATAGTACTCCCTCTCTGTTACTAAACTAAAATTCACACATAAGCTAAGTGTACATGTACCATATGCAGCATCCACTGCAATCCTCTCTTCTATTCTCTACGCATAATGCACTATACTTATCTAAAATATTTAATCCCACTACCTTAGGAGTGCATAATATAGAGATGAAACATGTAGCTTGATATTGCAATGACTCAAACACTTCTGGTGTGAATTAGCCTGAAGGTCACAGCTGAGAGCACCATTAAATGAATCATTAAAGCCGAAGCCTTCTCACCAGCGCAGCAGTAAAGAGGAGAGCAGCACAGAGACGGAGGAAGCAGCCATGGCAGCTGAACCCATCCACGGCTGGAGCACCAGACCCACAGGCATAAACACACCTGAACACACACACACACACACAACTTATAGCACAGTAATATCTATGAACACATCTCCTAAGCCCATGAGTGCTTAGAGTGCTAAGAAATAGAACAAAAAAGTCATAACAAACAGTAAAAAAAAATTTTTTAAAAAGTATTTATGAGCTGGGGGAAAAATGTTCAATTCCTGAACATGGCCAATCATAGAAAGAAAGATCAAAATAGAAAATCAATTTTAAAAAATGTATAAGCTTTATTATAACACAAAAAACAGCCGCAATAAAATGTAGCCAGGGAAATATGTAAACAGTTTAGACACTCAAGATAAAATGAAGAAGACAAAAAAAATGCAATTCATAGAAACAATGATACTTCCTTATTAAAACTGTCAAATAGAATTTGTTAAGATATTAATAGTGGAAAAAAACTCAGTGTCCTGGGAATTATTTTTATTTGGGATATACTGTAAAATAACTAAGTTTAATTTTCCTTCTCTGAAGCAGAATTAAAAATGAAAGAATTACAATAATTTCATTTATTCAGCAACAACTTTTTAAAAACTGCCCACAAAATATCACAATATAGAATTGCAGACACTAGAGGGCAAACTGGTAACCAAAAATTTTTGTCAGATTGATTGTGAAGTTTTTAACCTTTAAGTTTTTAAAGTTTGTAATGTGCGTGTGTGTGTGTGTGTATGTGAGTGTGCTCCTCACCGGCTGCGATCGGTATCCCAAGCAGGTTATAAATGAGAGCAAACATAAAGTTGATTCGGATCCTCCACACCGTCTTCTTGGACAGCTCAATGCTGGCCACCACGTCCAGCAGATCATTCTGTCAAAAGAAAAAAAAAACAAAGTAAAAAAGCAAATGCCACATGCAGCTGCAATTGTATAAAAAGAATGTGACCAGTTATGGGAGAACAGAAAGTGACATCTAAACTGTGTTGAAGCATTATAACTTTTACTCAGACCCACCCGGATGAGGACTATATCAGCCGCCTCGATGGCCACGTCAGTGCCTGTGCCGATGGCGATGCCCAGATCAGCGCGGGCGAGAGCGGGCGAGTCGTTGACCCCGTCACCCACCATGGCCACCTTCAGCCCTTTTTCCTGCAGCTCCTGCACTTTAGCTACCTTGTGAGAGGGCAAGACCTCCGCAAACACTTTCCTGATGCCAACCTGTGTGAGAGAGTGGAAATGTAAGCACACACACACACACACACACATACACACACACACACACACACACACATGTATGCAATATAAAATCATTCATGCAGATGAAAACTTTGGGGGAAAAATTACTAAGTGTCCCTTTTTAAATAGAGATGATGGTTAAAAGTCGCAACTGCCATCATATTTTCACTTTTTCTTGCTCTTTACGCTTTTGAGCACCAGACTTCCCGGTTTTACATTTACATTTATGGCATTTGGCAGACGCTCTTATCCAGAGCGACTTACAATTATCTCATTTATACAACTGAGCAGCTGAGGGTTAAGGGCCTTGCTCAGGGGCCCAGCAGTGGCAGCTTGGCGGTACTGGGATTTGAATTTGGGGTTTTCCCAACATAGTCAATTATCAGTGTCTCTGCACATGTAAAATTATAAAAATAAAAATGACATAAAATGACATAAACATAAAATGACACTCCTGCATTTATAAGCTATGTATGACACATGAAATGTGATGTGATCGATCTCTTCTAAATTATTATTTTAATTTAAATGTTACTGTAAAGTTAAATCATGTTTATGAAATCAGTATCAAATCTCCAAAATATTTTACAAATAAAAAATAATAAAAACGAGATAGTTGAATGATTAGGTTATGTAACGCATACCTGGCTAGAAAAAAGGGGGTAACAGTATTTAGCCAGCTTTAGACACCCTATAAACAGTCATGAAATACCTGATCAGCTGATTCTCAGCGACACGTCCAATGACGTTAATCTATATCTCAACAACAAGTCATAAAATGTATCAACAGAGTTCACACGAACTGAATTTGAAGAAAGAGTTATCGAGTAGGTAGTCCTTCAAGTTCAGTTCGTATGGAATCTGTTGTGAAAATCAAAGGTGACAACTGAAAATAAAAAGAGACACACTGATAGTTTATAGATAGAGTATAGATTACTGTGTAAGGAATAAAACACAATGGAGTGTGGTATTATAGGAAAATAATCAATGATGGGCTGTTTTATTCATCTTATGCCACAGAACGTTTCCAGCTATTACAATGTTTTTTATTTATTAAAGAATGACGTCTTACTTTTTAGCCATTTATAGTTACACTTAATAATGTGAAATGACCATGAAACAAGTTCCTGTTCTCACTTACAAAAAAATTGCACAGCCTATACCACAACAGACAACTAACTGGTGAGGGTGAAGGCTAACATGTGCTTCCTCTGAGACATATGAAGCCAACAACCACGTCTTTTCAAACAGCTGCTCATGCTGTGTCACAGGGCACCGTAGAACACGCGGATGAAAGCACTATTCGCCCTCTTCCACATAAATGAGCTCACAAATGCCAGGTTTAGCTTCTGTCACTGTGTTAGACAGGGGAGAGAGTACGCCATCCCTCCCACCTTGAGAGCATGGCCTCTAGGTGAAGATAGGACAAATGGGGGATGTTTCAGCGCTTTCAGACAGATGTTAATAGACTATAAGTAAGAAAGTTAATCGGGACCCAGTGCTTCACCTCTTTTTTCCAAACATCTTGTCTGTATTAAAACCCACAATGAAATGTTTGTGTGTCAGAGGACGAGGCACCTGTGTGGCGATGGCTTTAGCAGTGCGACGGTTGTCTCCGGTGATCATCAGAACGTCTATCCCCATCCGGCTCAGTGTGTGTACTGCCAGAGCCGACTCCTCTTTCACTGTGTCTGCTATAGCCAGCATTGCACACAGCACTCCTGAGACACACACAGTCAGATCTCTCAGTTGATACAGAGAGCAACTCACACCTAGTATGTTCATGGCTACCAGTGATCACAGATCGGATTTCGTGTATAGCGTGGTTGGCTAGGTGTTCTTTTGGTGTTCAGGGACAAAAATCATCCAGCCTGTAGAGTCCAGTCTGGAATTATTGGCACCCTTTAAAAACAAATCTCATATGTGTTGAAAGATTTTGGGTTTCCGCATGCCTCTGGTGAGCTGTTCCACATGATGCTGGATGATAAAAGGATTTTACATAAAAGGAAGCGCAGCCATCATATTTATACCCTTGAGAAACAGGAAATAGTCAAAAAAAATTTTTTGGAGAATGCAATTAAAAAGCCTTAATCTTCTCACGGATTACAATTTGGTGGCATTTATGTTAAATTTTATTCTTCAGGGGTGTAATTACATTTATTCATATTTTTTAGATAAAATACTACTATTTAAAAAGCTTTAAAAAGTTTTAAGTATATTAGATAATTATAGTGGAAAGGTGAGTAGTTTGTTTGTTTGTTTGAGTAAAAAAAAAAATTACATCATGTTGTGTATTGTTAAATTTTATATAATAATTTCTACCCACTATCTCGAAGAGTGCCAATATTTCTAGAGCTAACTAACAAAATTGGACTTGCTTACAATCTGTGATTCAAGCAAATTCATGCATATGTTATTAAATACATATCAGGCATCTCTCAGAGGTTGGACTGTACCATCTATAGCCACTAAAATGGCCGTTTGTCCTTTCGTCTCATGGCTGCTCATGGCTTCATCCACGTCGGCTGTGACCTGTAATCCGTTCCTCTGCATCCACTGCCTGTTTCCGATCAGGACAGAATATGTGGGAGATCCTGTACACACACACAAACACATAAACACACATACACACACACACAAATCAACACACACAAAATCCCACAATCACAGAGTTGCTGTAACATTCAGTCCACACAGTAGAGGGCAGTATGAACCCACAATATTAACCTGAACGCTCGTCTCCATCTGTGACTAAGCTACTCTCATCGGTCGTGGCTCCCTGGAGTGTGAGACAGGTCGGGTTGTGTGTGCGTGTCTGTGTTTGTGTGCCGTCTGTCTCTGTGCTGGTCTGCAGGAGCTCCTCGATGTTGGAAACTCTACAGCTAATCCCACACCCTGGTACTGCCTGGAAGTCATGGCAGAAGCCCAGTGTCTCTGTGCCAAGCTCCTGCCGCAAGGAAATACACACACACACAAACACACACACACACACAATTATGCATCTCTGATTCAACTCCAGTACTTCAGACCAAGACGATTCCAGCTCTGTTTACAGTGTCTCAAAGCACATGAGTAAGATTTATTTTATGCAAGGAAGAAAATAAAATGAAATGGGGCATGCTGTTGTAGGAAAATAATCAGTGACACAGTGGGGTGATGCAGGCTGAGTGAAGTGGGGTTACTGTTACCATCTGAACTTGATCATTTTCCGACAATAGACACGTTCTGTTTTATTCCTCTTATATCATGGCAATTTCCCAACACTAACCACAACAACTGTTAATGAACAACTGTACTTTTTGTCCATTCATAGTTGCATTTAATGTTGTGGAATGTCCGCAAGAGAAGTTAGTTAATGTTCTCACAGCTATACACAGTACTTATTCATTTTTTTAAATCTCTATTGAAGTTAATAAGACAACAAATGCAGATTGTTACTGACAAACTGGAAACCCTCCATCCTGAAGACTGTCCTGTGTCAGAAAATTTAAAGTTATAGCTTTACCTCTGTCTGTGCATCTACTATGACAGCATGTGTGTACCTCTTTGCAGTGTTTGGAGACTGCCATGCCCAGTGGGTGTTCACTGCTGGCCTCTGCAGTGCCCACTACGGCTAGAACTTTCCGAAGAGGCAAACGTGCCTGATCCCACAGAACCAGCACCCTGGTGACCCGAGGAACCCCGTTAGTGATGGTGCCTGTTTTGTCGAACATCACCGCTCTGATCTGTAGCAGGCAACATGCAGGAGTTTACTGTCTTTGTGCCACATTATAAACATGCCTCAATGACTGAAGATCCATATACACTAAAGATTTTACTTTCATCAGCATGCACAGTTCAAAAGCTTAGTGGAACATCATATTAAACGTCTGAGTAATTTGAAAGAGCGGCAAGAAATCATACGTAAAAAATACATAGCATAAACTTTATCATATAGCAAACTAGGGATGGAAATGAATGAACAATTTTTGGTATAATCGAATGAGGCAATATCACAGCTTTTGGTATATTAATATATCATTATGATATGGTATTAAATTATGTATAACATATAAAACAGTACAGTTTAACCTTTAAAAATAATACCTTAACCTTAAGGTTTGGTTAAGTATTTATAGCAATATTTAGAAATATTTATAGGAGTAGAAGTGATAAAGAGGATTCATGCCTTGTGGGCCATCTCCAGCGGCTCTCCACCCTTGATAAGAATGCCATTCTGTGCCCCAACCCCAGTGCCCACCATCACCGCTGTGGGGGTCGCCAGACCGAGAGAGCAGGGGCAGGCAATAGACAAAACGGTGATGGAGGCCTGGAAGGCAAAACGCACCACCACGTCCGTCCGGGAAATATTCTTATCATAGTCCTAAATAGAAGACAATACTGTTAGATACAGGAGACTTGGACACACAGAGACATATGGGATGATAGATGAACTGATAAACAGGCTAATAGGATAACTGCAGTAGGAAAAGCAATCAAGGAAGCCATGTTGTTAAATTGCTGTCATTACTCACGGGAAAATACTTCGCCACGATGTCAAAGTCAAAAGTCCCAATAATGAGCCACACTGCCAGTGTTGCCACGGAGACAAACACAATGAAAGGAACAAAGTATCCGCTCAGCTTGTCTGCAAATTGCTGGATTGGTGCCTGAGCAACACAATCAGGACACATTCATAATCATAAACAAATTAACTTATAGGTAATTAAAGGTGTGTGTGTGTGTATGTGTGTGTGTATATCACTGATGAATAAAGACCATTGTGTGTAATGTTTATCTTGTGCAATCATTTTAACCCAATGTCTTGAAGGGTGCCAATAATTCTGGAGTAGTCTGTGGCACACCCAGCTGAAATCTGGCTGTGTATTTTGTATGTAAATGTATATGTGCATGTTGTGCTTGTGTATGTGTTGTGTGTGTTACCTTGGACGTCTGTGCCTCCTCCACCAGACGGACGATCTGGCTGAGTGTGGTATCTGCTCCTACATGTGTGGCCTCGACTAGCAGTGCTCCATGAGCGTTAATCGAGCCAGCGATCACACAGCTGCCAGGCTTCTTCCTGACTGGCATGGGCTCTCCTGATGTAACACAACACCACAAAAGAACACTGCTGTCGATGTTCAGACCGTGGGCTAATTGGTTCACTGAGTGACACCTCGCTGCTACCCACACACTGAGCCTCAGATTGGACAGAATTTTGAGTGGAAGTTTATACAGAGTAAAATGGAAAGATGATAAGGATTCAGTTATACTCAAGAATTCATACAGCAAGTTGTTGCAGTCCATATTAGTCGGCTAGATATATACATTAGATATCCAAGTTAGCTAGTGAGTATTGTGAGTTAACACTCTAGCACACAAAAGCTAGTGCAGGTAGGCACTTTTTTTTTAAACAATAAATATATTTAGGAAACTAGTAGTTATACATTGTTTCAGATCACCTTAGCTAGCTATAGATTAGATAGCTAAGCTTGCTATAGTAAGTGATGCTAGTTAGCAAGCTAGGGAACAATAGTTAGCAAAATTTAGTAAATGGGTGATGTTAGCTAGCTAACTGACATGAACCAAAATACCAACTTCTTGTAAGCTACTGTGTAGTTAGCTAACAAGTTATTCACTGAGTAATGTTAGTTAGCAGATGATGTTAGCTAGCTAACTAACATTAGCCAAAACACCAACTTATAGTTAGTTACCAACTTGTAGTTAGAGCTAACATGATAAGATGTTAGAGAGATAGCATTAATATTAGGTGAAAGTGTTTAATATAAAATCAGTGATCATAAAATCAGAGCCTATTTTTATGATCTTTCTATATAATTTTATATGTCCTCCTGAGACATAATAACGAATAATAATATAATTTTTAAAAATACCCTCTTCAAGAAATCTAAATGTAATATATGTAATTGCTAATTGAATCTATTCTATTAAAGCCATAATTCTATAAAAATCTTTTGAAAGTGCTAGGAGAAGTGTCACTAGCGTGAGTAACAGAAGTGAAATTGACTGGTACCTGTGATCAGAGATTCATCAGCCATGGAGTTTCCCTCGATCACTTTGCCATCGACAGGAAACTTCCCACCAGGTGCCACTTTAACCACGTCTCCTCTCTGCACCAGCTCCACTGAGATCTGCTCCTCACTTTAGGGGACGCAGTGGGACATTAGGACACATAGAGGAACTGCTTGTGTGAATGTTTATGTTTAAGGATTATACATAGGGTTTTACATTTTTGTTGAATCCTTTTTTCTGCCTCTAACAGTCAGTTTTCCCAGAGACCACCAATGAGTCATTAATATTCATGAAGCAGACTCAATATGTTTATTAATATCTATTAGTCGTATTGTTTGTATTTATCCTAAATTGCATATTACGTTAAATTAGTGTGCTGTTACCAGGTTTCACTTTGTTTACAGGAGTACCCTACTATTTAGAACAATAGTATGAGTTTTGAGACATAGTGTGTATGTCACTGTATGTTAATTCTAACTGTGAGCCAATCATAGTGATTTATTCAAAACACTATAAAATATGAAAAATCTTTGTCACTGCTGAACTGAACTCTACGCTTGGTAGAGATTACATGTTTTCTCAGTGTTGCTGCAACTCTTCAAAGTCTACAAAAACAACTTTTATATCAAATAATGACCACAAATATCTGGACTAACTTGTTTGACAATATTAAATGTAATCATAAATGGATAAAAAATTTATTATAAATGGATAATAAAAACTGTTGGCAAATTGCTGTGGTATAAGAGGAATAAAACATTTTGGCAGTTGCTGTTAATGCAAAATAATCAACTTTGGAATGGTAACATTAACTACACTTTGCAGCGTTGTCATTGATTACTTTCCTACAACAGCATGCCCCCAAAAGTGTTATTTCTGACATAATTTATACTGTTTATATATTGTATTTCACGTTTTTATGAGGTGCTTAATCAAAGCCATGGATCTGTATAATCTTCATAAATATTTTTGCTGCAGAACACAACAGTGCCATTCACTGAGACTGAGTGACTTTCAGAAGGGAGTAATCATTAAGAAAGAGGTCTTTGAGATGGCCATTTTTTTAAATTACTTCAATTAAACATTTAATTGGGATCCACTTAAGTTAGCAATTTAGCTAAGAATGGCACTGTGACTTTCCTAAATGAATAATGCATTTTTTTGCATGGATATATTGTCATTTGAACATGAAGTTTATTTGAAATTAATGTAAACGCACTTTACACTTTTTTCAAATCCAATGTGTGTGAGTGCAGGGCGAATATCACACTGTATCGCTGTTCACATATGCAGCACTTTAAATATTCCATTTTAAAATTCATATACTACTAATGCCACTAATGTTACTGTAACTGTGACATTTCATTTTTGCCAATGCATCAGTGATGTGATTTACCTCATGATGGAGTTGTCATGGCCCAGAGTCACTACAGTCGCATCTGTGGCCTGCAGAGACATGAGTTTGGCCAGAGCCTTTGACGTCTTACTCTACAAAGACACAAAATAAATACTTAATATTCCGAACATTTTAATTTAATATTACAAAATTAAAAACTTATCCCTTTTCTACAGAGCGACAACAACAAAGCCACTTACATAATAAGCAATATCAATTTGAGCTTTTATCACCAAAACATACACGGGGCACTTTAGGATTTTGTTACTGATTAACCTAAGAAAGTTTGATCCTGACTCAAGAACTGGCTTTGTTTTCAAAAATCACAGCTCCTATTTTATGACAGTGCCATATCTGGACCACGTGAAGGAAGTGAGCATGTAGCATGACGAGGCAAAGATAAGAGGACATGACTTTAACCTCAGAGAGACGCCAAACAGACAGCAGCTTGGAGCAACAGCCCACAAAAATCCAGGATGACTCAACTGAATATCAGTGTTTCTTTACATTGCGCAATATAGAATGTGTGAGTTTTTACAGCACTGACTAAGTGTCAGTATGCTGCTGTTAGAAAGCACAATCATTTGATATCAACTAACAATCATTAGTTATTAAAAGAATACCAAAACACAAAATCTACTCTCCCAAATTCTATACATTACTATTACATTAAGAAAATATAGTATCATATTTACAAAGTAAGAAGTAATATTAATCACATTTTTCCTAAGTATCACTAAGGTCTTGTATTATTAGAGACATTTTCATAAATAAAGAATATCTATGAAAAATTATTAGACCGATCCACTGATGCACATCATACCCTCATATGAGTTAAAGTAGGTTATACATAATATGCATTTACTGTACTTTAATTAGCTTATTTCTATTGATTTTACAGCTTATTTGTATTGATTAACCTCTGAAATCACAGGTTTATATTAATGCACTCATTCTAATATGTTATCTTTATTATACCAACAACTAATTCACAGGCAGACGCTCTACACAAACAGACTAGAAAGCGTGAGTAATTGTTGATGTAGTAAATTTTCCTGTGAGAAGAATTTTATTTAACGTTTTTGGAAGGAGTCTGGAGTGTACACACTTTATAAGTTTTTAAGATGAATTTTAAATTCAGCTTACTTCCATAAAGACTGATAGAATTAATCTAATGTCTGCCAAATGTACAACTTCCAACCCATCAAACACAATATCATCATCAGCAGTTCAGCTGTAGCCGAATTTTGCAAGCAAACTGCTGACATGGCAACGCTGACTGAAACAGCTGGAACATCCTGTGTGAGCAGCATGTGAGCTGTGTTTCTGTGTGAAATAAGGCAGTCTTCTGAGATCTACAAACAATCAAAGCTTCAGTTTTACTACTTAAAAATATTATTTACTATTTATACTACCTTCATTTCTGACCTGCTATCATTTTCCCCTTTAGCAGATTTATACAGCAGAGCAATTTATATATGTAATTTTTTTAAATGTGTAATCTCTTTTTACTTTCAGCTCAAACTCATCCCAGTGACAAGGCTTCCGGGAGTTTTATGACATTTTATTTTACCTTGGCAATGTGCTCCAGCCAGCGTCCAAGGGCAATGAAAACAAACAGCATGGGAGGCGTGTCGAAAAAAGTGACCGGACTTTGCTTGGCCCCCTCGCTCATAGCTACAACCAGCACCACACACGAGTAAACGTAAGCAATAGTGGTGGCCAGAACGATGAGCACGTCCATGTTTGCCACACCGTGTCTCAGAGAACGATAGGCTTGGATATAGAAGTATCGACCTCCAAAGATCTGACAGAGGCGGAGACAGAAAGAGAGATAGAGTCAAAATGAGGAAAATTAGATTGGTATGGTTGTCATAACACATTAAGAGTAAACCCTTTAGTAATTTATACTGCATTCATAACAATTTCAAGTAACTGTATGTCACTAATATGTTCTCACACCACAAAATGTGTACTAAACTGTGTATGTATTTATAATTATACTCAACAGCACAGCTGAATTCTCAAATCTGATTGGTCAGAAGAACAAAATACAGAAATGTGCACTGCCAAGCTAAACTTTTAGAAAACTGAAAATCTAAATGACACGGCATAGGTGATTTAAGAAATATTTGTGACTTTTTCTTTTAATAAATTTACAATAATTGGAAAATTGGAATATTTGGTTGAGAAAAGGCATGGCGTTTGATCACATATAATTTGTTATATTAATTATAACCGATAACTCCTTTCTTTTCTATGGGCTTGATTGGTTTACCGTTAAAGTGCACCTACCTTTAATAAAACACTAATCTAATCTGCTTCTCAGTTCTCAGATTCAAATATTTAGGTCTTTGGTGGAGAATTTGCTTAATATTTTTCCTTATCTTTCTTTAGTCAGGATTAAATGGTAATAAAACCTTCGAGCGGCAGCATGCATTTACTGTACTCTTCGAGGACAGAAACGAAGTGGCACCTGGACTGGGGTACAGAGCAAGAAAAAGATCAGGTTGAGGAGCGAGAGTCCAGGCAGCACATTCTGCATTTCTGGCATAGATCCTCCATGTTCTCCATGCTGCTTGTCCATCACCATCATGTAGATCATCAGACCCATGACAGGGATCCCGAACAGCAGATTGAACAGGAAAGATTGACGCCAACTGCAGGCACAGGACACAGAATGAAGTTCAGGTTTAACATGGCTGTAATATATTTTAGCACACTATTACTGTAGATGCCCAACATACTGGCAGTCTAGAAGGATAGTTTTGTGCATTTGGCTCATTATTGTGAAAATATCACTGCATTTTATAGATTTTATATTTATAGATATAATTGTGGTGAAAACAGATACTTGCAGTCGTATCTCCTCCTGGTGATCCAAGCCATCATTTTTCCTTAAAGCATCATTCCTGATCAAGGACACGCCAAACCCAAGACCCTGAACCACAGAAAGAAACTAGTGACATGAAAATCTGATACATGGCCGTATATGATAGCTTCAGTATACGTGGTTTGAGAAATCCTTTCAGATGAAGTTGTGGCCGAAAAAAACATGTTTTGGCCAAAACATACTTTAACACATCTGTATTAAGCTGTAAGTAACAATAAATATAGTTTGCCAAAAAAATTGCATTTTATTCCCTTCTTAATCTTGTCTAAGCCATCTTCCTTCAAAGATCATGCTGGGCAAGGAGCCAGTTTAAGAAACGCGGCAGTAAAAACAGTCAGAGAGAATTTCTGGCTTTGATCAAGTTTTTGGATAGCTATGTGCCTCACTGAAATCTACATAAACCCACTCAGTTCAGTTTATAATGAGATACCAGCTATAAAAATGCTCATGATGCTTCTGTGCCACAGTCAGAATGAAATCTTTAGATGAAAGGATTGTAAGGTTGAAATGGCAATGTACTACAGTATAATCAGTGCAGTAAATATGTGTTTTCTATAAGGCAACCAACTGTACCCAAGAGCCGATTTCTAACATTTTAAAATCAATTACATATAACACTTCTTAAATGAAAAAATAGTAATACATAACTTGCCTAAACAACATTAGCTGCTTTATTTCAGTCATTAATTTACTACATAAGAAACATGTTTGTCCAATGCTCACTCTGGTTCAACTCCACAACCCTAAACCCCTTCAGACAGTTTATTTGTAAAAAGACACTCAAGCACCTCTTGAATCAGCACAGCCATTTTTCATCAGCGCAGTAATAACTACTGAGGGTCAAAGCCGAGGCCAGAAGATTTCAAAGCAATCAAAGCGCTCATTTATTAAATTGGGTGTATATAAATACACAGAAATATCTCGTACATGGATAAACATTTCTGACAACCTTCAGTTTGTGCAAGAGTACTCCTGTTTACCTCGATAACTCGGATGATGTCACGTGCCCCGACCACTTCAGGATCGAACTTAATGCGAGCCTTGCTGGTTGCCAAGGCAACAGTGGCCTCCAGAATGCCATTTGTTGTGTGGAGTTTGGTTTCGATGTTATGGACACAGGAAGCACATGTCATGCCAGTCACCTGGCGACACAACGAGTACAGATGAGTACCAGGAGCACAAACAGCACATCAATGGTAATAAACCTTATAAAACTATAACTGTACTCCTTTCTGAAGTGAACTCTGAAAGATCAGCAAATGTCACTTTGCCTGTCCAGGTGAATGCAAAATTCTGCACCCCCAATAGGTTCTCAATGAAAATAGTTAAAGGTACCTTTACTTAACAACTAATGTCCATAAAATCAAAGTGGGTGCAGCCTGCAACTCAACAAAGGATCAACAACAGGATATTTATATCACATTTAGAAAGGGAGATGCAAACTTTAGAACTATTGCTATTTTTAAGACAACATTTGCCAATTTTTTCTTAGTCGTAACAATGAAAGGGTATTTGTAGAAATCTAAAACACTAAATATTTATTTTGTCCTATGTCTGCACTCAATTTATATTAAAATAAAGTGTAGACTAATTTACAAATACTGTAAATGATGATGTGTATTGGAATTGTTCAATAAATATTATTTTGTATAAATTATATGAGCAGTTAACAAATTTTTGTTCTAGCTAAATTATCCTTTCTTTATATTCTACTGGATATCACCAACAAAGAATATTGGCTAAAACATCTAAGTGGAGATATAGATTAAATTTTGATTTTCCCTTGTTGTACTTACTACTACACACAATTCACTACTTTTAAATGTAGGCTACTCTTAATATGACTCATACATGAAACTGGCCTGCATTTAAAGCAAAATTTTCATTTATTGTCGTCACCCTTTTCAATTTAGAGTCAAATCTGAATCTTGGGAGCAAATTGTCCACCATTTGGTCCCTTTAGTCATGATCATTTAGAAGTACTCTTTAAAGTAATAGTTTGTCAACATTTTAGTCTGGAATGACTACAGATTTCAAAGTACCTGTTACAAATGTGATCATGATTTTTTTTTTGTCTTTTTCTGAGCTCACTCCATTCACTCCATCACATTTAAAACATTCAATCAAATCCATACTAAATTGTTTGGTTCCCACAATCAATCATCTGTACACAAGGACTGTACTGTATATTGCTGCCACACGTCATATGTGACATCTTTCAGTTAATCATTTACTTTTACATACTTACACTTTTTACCTAAAATATTGACTAGTTACTTCCACTTTAAAATGAGAAAGATTGAATACTGAGTAAGATATTAAACTTTCACTTTAGTATAATTTTTCTGTACACAAATGACATAATAACACATAATAACACATAATAACATAACAACCCAAGCTCACTGAAAGGTCTAGAAGGCCATTGCTGGCTGCACCCTCGTCCATTAGAGAAGCTCCAAATCCCAGTCCAGCGATGAGATTAACTATCTGTGCTGAATCCACATTCTCTGGGTCATACCTGATTTCAGCTTTACCTGCCATCAGGGCTACGACGACAGATTTAATACCTATAGACATAAACATAGCTTTAAAAGAAACATCAAACACACCAGAAAAAGCACACCATACACATTAACACATATTAGCATAAAGGGACATTTTATCATAATAACACAATAACCTACCTGCATGCTTGAGCAGCTTTCTCTCGATGTTGGCTATGCATGAAGCGCAGGTCATCCCTGTGACCTGGACAAAACATTTCTGTGTCTTTTCCTCTTCAGGAACCTCAATTCTTGTTGAAGTGACTGAGGATTTGGGGGTCTGAGGCATAGGTCTAGTTCTTGGTGGAGTCGTGTTCTTGAGGTGTGAGGATGTGCTTTTTTGTGATGCCTGTCTACTGTGCAAGACGTCGTTAAAGGCAGAATCTTAGATGGAGAGATAGAAACAGTAAACAGTGAATGGTATACAGAAATACATCATCAAAAGCATCAATGAATGATGTAAGGAATAAAACACATGGGGGTGTGTTGTTATAGAAAATATTAATTTTGCGGAACGTCCTCAAAACATGTTAGTTCTTATTATCACTTACATTATAGCTGTACCAGCCTCTCTTTTTCTCTTGAAGTTAATAAAAGAAATGTTACCAAGAAACTGCAAACAACAAAGCCACCTGTCCTGAACACTCTCCCATATCAGAAAACTTACTGTTACAAAGAGCTTAAGCTGGAGACTCCTTCCACAAATGTTAAATAAACACCTCCTTACATTTATTAGCATTCTCTATATAAGTCTCAATACAGAAATGATAACATATTAGAATGAGCACATTAAAATAAACCTGTGATTTACCTTACAGCCAGAACTCCTGTCAGAGTTGTTGTTTTTTAAATTAAGAAAATTAATCAGTGCCTTCTGACCAAACAGAATTGAGAATTCAACCGTGCTGTTGTATGCATCATAATGACCTAACTGCTAATATACTACATACTTCTAATAACAACTAATATACTACCTGTAAACGTCACAGCTAGAACTTAATAATAACAACAACCTTCAAGTGTTAAACCAGGTAGAAAGTCATTTCAGTATCTCTTAACTAAAGTACTAAAGTCATGCTGAGTACTGATACTAAAGGCTGCAGCAACAGGAAGCATGAATTAGAGAGAGGGAGGAAAAAAAGTAAAATAAGCCCTCTATAATCCGCTTAGCTGTTCATTCTCAATCCTGGCACTTGCATACCATTTAAAGGTTGCCATGTCTGGTTCTGAGTCATTCAAGTTCACTATTGAAAAGTTTCTTGTTATTCTTCAATGCCCAGTTCGTGACGGTTACCAGAGAAACACAGGCTCTCAAGATCCTGTTCATTTAGTCCACATTTAGTGGTTTTAGTCCTTTTTCCCCCCCTTATGACAGTTCCAGCTCAATGGACTTTGTCCATTTAATATTTTCTGATTCCTAAGTCATGTGAGTATTAGTTCCTGAATAATAGCTAGAAATAAATCAGGAAAAAAGTATCTGAGAGATTAGAGTGCCTGGCCAAAATTAGAGTGCCTGGCCATGAACTAACATTTCCAGAGTTTGCCTGGAAATGTTACTTAGTTGGCTAACTTAAGATGTTAGTTCATGTTAGCTAGCTGGCTAGTTTTAACTGCCAGCTTAATTCATGTTAGCTAGCTGGCTAGTTTTAACTGTCAGGTTAGTTCATGTTAGCTAGCTGGCTAGTTTTAACTGTCAGGTTAGTTCATGTTAGCTAGCTGGCTAGCTGGCTAGTTTTAACTGTCAGGAGAGTTAATATTCACTAGCTGTCTAGCTTTAGCAGTGAATATTTTAACAGTGTATATATTTTTAAATGTAACTAAAATAAATCCTGTCGGAAATCCTGTTAGGTTAGCTGTTATCTAGCTGGCTGGCTCTGGCAGTAAAATTGTATACATTTGTAAATATGACTTAAAAATCCTGACAAATACTGTCAGGTTAGTTCACATTAGATAGTTGGCTAGCTTTTGTAGTGAAGATTGTGTACATTTTGAAATATGACTCCTGTCAGTAATTGTTAGGCTACTTAATGTTTGCTTGCTGGATAGCTTCAGAAGTGAACATTATTAACATCTGTAAATATGACTTAAAAATCTCGTCAGAAATTATGTAAGAATAGTAAGCTTGTTGGCTAGTTTTAACATTGACGATTGTGTACATTTGTAAAATATGTCATAAAATTCCTGTCAGAAATTGTTGGGCTACTTATTGTTAGCTTGATGTCTAGTATTAGAAGTGAAAATGATTAACATCAAATAAAAGTTGTGTTAGTCCGATTAGATCATTTTAGTCAGATTAGCATCACCATGACTGTATGTTGGATATGTTTGCACACTTTACCTTGTTCAATGGACGCCTCAAATCCCATGTCTTCAATGGCGTCCCTGAGTTCTGCAGGACGAGTC